>NC_071411.1:14477500-14622500 GCF_017976375.1 Cuculus canorus
AAAAGTGTATGAGAAGGGCTGTTTTAGACATCTCTAGATGCCTGGTTTGCTGTATGGTACATAACCACGGGTACATCACATTGCTTTAGCTGTTCCATATGTAGACATAATGCCCATTTTGTGAGTAAGTGTCTGCGTAGCTGCTTGAGCACAGATTTTTATTACTGCCTGTTGGATTCAGAATTTTGTACTCCTGTCTTCCAAACCCATATTTCATCCAGGAAGCCCTTAAAGGCTTGTGAGACCATCACCTTTGCATATTTTGTCTGAAAAGTCTTAGCACGTAATTTCATGTGCCAAAAGCCTCATACTATGTTTTCCTAAAAATTACATTCAAGTTGCCAAAAAATTGGTGGGAACTTGCAATTTCCGTGTTACAAGTTCACACGCCAACTGCGAAAGGAGAAAAGCCGATGTGCAAGGTTTTGCAGAACCTTCAATGTCTCCCTTCCGGCTGAGCTCTAATCTGTTCTCCCACCGGTGTGTGTGCCGACATCCTGAGCAGGCACCGGGGCTGGCGGCTCCCTTCTAGTGTGTGGGCAGCCCGAGAGGCACAAGCAAACGGCAAGGAAGGAAAAAAAAGGAGACCAAAATGCAAATTTAGGCTTGTGCAATAATTTTCAGCCATGCCTTGGCAGATGGGGAATGGGGTTTGCTTGATCTTCAGAAAAATACAGGTTGGGCAATGAGAAAGGAGTCTACTCCCAGCAAAGCAGGTGATGGTTTGTAGAACATTCTTTCTGTGTATTTAATGTCTTGAAGCAACAGCTACAAGAGATCACTTTGCCGCTACCCATGCTCCTCTGTCAATTATATAAAATAAGTTTTGCACATCCTAATTTCATATGCTTAAAATACTTTAGTACTTTATTATTTATTTTTTTTAAGTCTTTGGCGGTTGCATGTTTGACATGGTTTTGTTATCCTAGATGTTATGTTATGATCTGGCACACGGAGCATTAATTCCTTTATCAGCTCTATTTCCTTTACAGTTGTTCATTTAATTGAGCTCCTCTGTGTATTTTACAAAACAAGATGCGTTCGTTACAATTTGGAGACCTCAGATAGTATTGTAACGTGTTTCAGAAAAACAACGCTTTTGTACATAGTTGGGTGTTTGGTTTATTTTTCAGATGCTGGGAGGAAGCAGTAGCAGAATTCTTGCATGCATAATTGGTAGGAACTTTCCAGAAGCTCTTTATTCTAGTTATTTTCTTTTAAAGCTGTGTTTACTCTAGGAATTCGGCTGAGGCAGTTGAAATATGTGGCTGCAGTGTGGAACAAAATACAGTGTGTGTTTTGTTACTCTCCTTGTTCTGCTTTGACTTGTGCAAACAGTTCTAATCCAAAGGAAGAGATCATACCTGTGACTGCGGTGTCATACAATCTAGTTTAGCAAATTACCCTCTTATAGCACATCCTGACATTGAATAGTCTTGTCTTGAACAGAGTGTAAATAGAGTTCTTCTCTTTCCCAAGCCCTTGGAGCAGGAAGCCACATGTGTTGCCTCTGCAGTGTTCGGGAGCCAGCACATCTGTGTGACCATGCACCTGCATGTGGCTGGAGATGTTCAAATACTGTCTTTAGTACAGATTTTGAACACACATTGTGTGCTTAACAGACATCACTGATAGTAAACAGCCCCTCGTGCTGCTGGGGATTCAGCTCCAGAAAGGCCATTTCCAGAAGCAGAGAGCGACCTTTGTTGAGCGTGGCAGGTGTTGGTTTCTTCTCCCAAGTAACTGAGGATACGACGACCGGAAATGGCTCAACTTGTGCCAAGGGAGAGTTAAACTAGATATTAGGAAATACTACTTCATGGAAAAGGTTATCAGACATTGGAACGGACTGCCCAGGGAAGTGCTTGAGTCACCATCCGATCCCTGGATGTATTTAAAATACATGTAGATGTGGTGCCTGGGGACATAGTTTAGTGGTGAACTTGGCAGTGTCAGGTTTACAGTTGCGCTCAATGATCTTAAAGGTCTTTTCCAATCTGAACGATTCTGTGATTCTGCAGTCTCTCCAGTCCAAGGCCCAACAGCTTGTTCTGGAGAGGTTGTGGGGCCATAGAGCTGTTTATTGGGAGGTTCTCTGTGACGTTGGCATCATGCATGGGAAAGGTATGGGCAACTGCAGGAGTGCTCTTGATTGCCTGCTGTTGTTGGCCAAGGAAAGTTGGAGAGGCTAGTTTGGTGTCCAGTTGCTCCTCTCTGCTTGTTGCCTCTTCATCTTCATCTCCCAGCTCTCTCTGACGGTGGCACAGAGATGGGCATTGGTCCTCAGCCATGGGTAAATGCAGAAGAGGGATTAAGAGTTTGGCTTCTTGCATCCTGACTCAAAAGTAGGCATATGTGCTTTTTTTGGTGCGCAGAAACAAATCAGTTTCGACAGAGCTTTTTTAGGGAGTTTTCTCAGGCACAGGATGAAATTTTGAGGTGGAAAAAATTAACACTTCTCTCCCCCTCCCCCCATTGGGCCACTGCAGTGAGGACCAACTGTATTTTTGGGTGCTTGGGATCCATGTGTGTCACTGCTGAGCGTGTGGCTGTTGGGAAACGTGTGCGGTAACATGTCTCCTGCACGGAAATGTGGTGGGGTGGGATCTTTGCTCTGGACTCAGGCTGGAGCTGTTCCTGGGAAGAAAAGATCAAGACAAAACTAGGAGGAAAGCACCTCTTTGGTTACACATATTCTGTTGTGGCTAATACTAAACCGGTATGTTGGGTCTTTTCATTGTGTGTGTTAGCTTATGCACCAGCGTTTATAGGCACTACGTGTAGGGTTTCTCTTCTTGCATCATGCTGTCCTAGCTGTAATCTGATAGCCATAGCCCTTGGACAGGGCAAGGCAAAGAGACACTCTGTTTCCACAAAAGCTTAGCTCAGTGCATTTTTCTTATTGTGTTATGGGCCTGATTCTTGAGGGGGGTCAGATGCTCTCAGTTGTGGGTATTCAGCATTTTTGCAAGCCACCCTGCTCAGAAATTGGTGGTTACATCTTTTTTAATGGGAAAAAGCATTTTTCCATTTGCCTCTCCATAAACTGAAACCACTAAAGAGCCCTTTCTTAGTTTTCCACACATAAGTGCACACTGATGGGAGCAAGAGAGGGACTGCAGGTCTTAGATGGCTTTAAGTGTGTGAAAGCAAGGAGTCCTAATGAAAATGGTTTTGCAACTTAATTGTAGTGGGTGTGCCTTTGTTTGTGAAAAGAAATTAAAATGCTGGAGGCCAAGGTGCTTCCTCACAATAGTGACGATAGCAATATGAACTTCCCCAGCCAGTTTTGCCAAGGTGCCCCAGACCTGCGAGTCCCTGCGGGGCTCTGGCACTTTGCTCATTGCAACCCTACCCCTGGACTTTGAGCCCTGAGCCATCCATCCTTGCATTGCTCTGTAGAAATATCGTGTTTTGCATCATGGACTTCCGAGTGCCCTTCCTAAAAGGTATCTTGTTTACATCACAGCCTCACTGCATCTGGGGAAGGCAGCGTGTCTTTTCCAATGCTTTTGAGATCCATTACTTGTTCCGTGGATGCAGATGCAGACCTCCGTGAAGCCAGTGTTAAGTCTGTTGAAGGCAAGGGGCTTGTTCCTTGTGGTACACTGTCTTGAATCCCTTTGGAGTGGTCCATGAATCCCTACAGATCTGGTGCCTGGGGTCAAAACCCTCTGCTGCCTCAGCTACCCAGTGCCCCATAGAAACATGTTCCATTTTAAATAGATGCTGTTTGCAGCATCTTAGGCTTGCCGTGTGAGGATGAGAAATGTTAACATAAAGTCTTTAAATAACATCTAGTAGTGTTGAATGCACAGAATTATAAAACATTTTTATATTCTGAGTCTCATTTGCATCTTCACATTAAAAACTGTGGTTTTCTTTTCAGGGAATGGTTGCAAGATCTGATTTGTTTTGAAATCAAAGCTAAATTTGTGTTCTTGCATTCCTGTTTGCCCTTCATTTGACAAATTTTTCTTGTTCTATAAATACAGAATTGTAAACAAGGGCTAATCCTTAGCAACAACCTGGAAAGTTAACATTTCTCTCCAGCTCCTATTATAATTAATTCAGACACTCTGAATATGATGTGATTTACACACAGTATTTCTAAGGCCAGGAGGTACTAATATCTTGTTAGAGAACGGAGGAAAAGAACACGCTTTTGTGTTTGCTGTATAACATAATTGCACTGCATTTTCTTTCATAAGAAGGTGTTTAAAGATGCTTTTTACTTTACGTTTGAAAAATGGAAGTCTTCTGCTTTTGCATTTGGCTGAAATTGTCTTAAATGTGTTTTCTCTCCAGCAGCAGTCAATATTGTCAAAACATTTTGCAGAGTACATTTTAATAATGTGGGTTAAGACCATCATTATATTAATTTAATTCTTGGTGTAGGTAAATTCGTAAGATGCTTCCACTTTGTCATAAAAGTTTTTCACAGTAAACATAGTCTGTTTTCCCTGTGCAGAAAAGAGAAGGATAATACAGTCGACAACAGGATAAATCCCTTGCGTTACATTGTTTAAATATAGCTTGAACAGTCTTTCTCTCATGGTCCATCCTTTTATTTTATTTATTTTCATTTAATTTTGTTTTGTTGTGCTTGTATTTATCCAGGGAGTGTTTTTGTAGTGTTAATCTGTGTAAGCCCCGTGCAGTTGAAAACTGCAACTCTCGATAGGCTGTGATTAAAACACATTTGTGGCAAACCACAAATGCAAAACTAAGTTTACATTTAGATTTTATTCATAAAATATTTTATTCAAGTTTTGTAATACCTTGGTATCGTGGTCAGCATTGCCATAAAAATTCTGTGTTATATGGAATGATACAATCTGTGAAGCATTTCCCATTATGTAGACACCATGTCTTTAAATTATAGCAATTTCTTAAGATTTTAAAGCAAAATGAGCTCTTAGAAGTGTGATTAATAGCAGGGAATGAGGCTAACACTGGGTCATCAGTGGCACTCCATTACAAAAAAGGTTGGACTAATAAAAGCATCCATCTATTTGACCAATAAAGCATTTGAATGATATGCTTATAGTTTTCATCATACCGTAGTTACTTTGTACTGAATAAACTGTGATTTTACGTGCTGGAAAAGGAGCGTGGAACAGGCAGCGCGGCTGAGGTGAGAGCAGTTGTCTCAAGTAGGGAAATATCAGGACTTTTATGTGAAGCTTGATGCTTTCAGAAGCCTTCAGGTTGCGGTGTCTAAATTTTTGAAGCTGCTGTGAAATATCTAAATCCCCCATGACCCGTGCCTGCCTGCCCACAGTCATTCAGTGAGGCTGGCCCTCGCTGTCCTGCAGGGAGGGGAGAAAGGAGGGTATTGTGTATAATCATTAATTCAGAGTTAAGTCCTCGGCAGCCCCAGACATCAGAAATATTCTGCTGAAGCACAGGAAATGGGGCAGCACTTCTGTTTTCCTGGTGTGCGGACGCCAACCCTGTCCTCCAGTTGCACCTTTCATCCTGCCTGCTATTATGCTGTCAACCTGATGTATTCAAAAATACGAGGTTTCCTGAACAATACCGCATTTGGGTTTTATTTAAATACTTGTCATATTAGTAGGTTGTACTGATTTCATGGGTTTGAACCTTTTCTTTTTTTTTTTTCTTTTTTTTATTTTTTTTTTCACTACAACAAAAGGCTAAATATTTTCTGAAAAAGAAAGCCAGCCATGAATGTCCAGGATTGTGTGCTGAAGAAAAGTACCAAATATTCTAAAACTTGTGAAAAAATGACGAGGAGAGAGGCCACCGTGCTGTCTGCATGTGCAGTGGCAAGGGAGAGGAGAGCAGCGCCAGGGCCAGCTGTGACCTTGGATATTTCATTTGTTTGAAAGGAGATGTTTGGCAGTGATGCTGGTGCTCGTTAGAAGGTGGTGGTGAACCTGGCAGGGGCCACGGGGCAGCTGAGAGAAAAAAGGACCTGTGGTACAGACCAGAACTACATCCTCTACCCCTATCCGACTAGTACAAGGTCTTAAAGAGCTTATTTTATGTAGGAGAGAGATGAAGAGGCTTCTGCAGGTCACACAAAGGAATTGTGTCAGAGTAGGAATGTAACCTGGAGCCCTGGATTAACCCCTACCAATAGCACCATCCATCCTGTCTCCATGTATTTCAGATCTTTTGTGAAATCCACATTCAGAATAGAGAAGTTAGAGAGACCTTCCTGGAGGAGTCTTGGGCAACTTCTTGAGCCTTATGGGGATGAGAGATGGGAAAGGAAAGCATTCTGGAAGGAGGCAAACCCTGGGAACTTTGGTTGGGTGATCACCATGAGGACTAATGACACAGTGCCTTAGTGCCAAGAGATGGACATGGAGTAGGGAGCAGTTGGAGGGCTAGAGACTTCAGTTGTGAGAAAACAACCTTGGAGGGGCTTCTGGCTCCCCTTGGGATAACAGAAGGGAGCTGAGGAGATCTTCAGCAACTGGAGAATGGTGATGGGAGGCAGAAGGAAGAGGGTTGAAGATGGGAAAGAGAAAGAAGGAGAAAGAGGGCTGAACCATGCCTTCCCACTTCAGCCTCGTGTGTCACTGCATTCAGAGAATTTCGGAGCAGGGAGCTGGCGGGGCTATGGATATGTGTGTATAGAATCACACGTGTACGTGGTCATGCTGGGCAGATTAAGTTCTGTAGAAAGCCATGATTTTGCTTGTTTTTTGTAGGGAAGAAATGAAAATTTTGAATCCCACGTTTTGCAGTTGCTGTTCTTTTTTGAAAATGTAAACGGATCTTTTCCATCAGTGGTTTGGCCGGTAAATCTTGTTTTGTAAAACACTTTCAAGTGTTTTCAACTCCTTTCTTTACGCTTTATCAGAACAGATGCACAACTATGTGTTTTCCCCTGCTGTATGTTGTCTTGAGGTTGCACAGCAAGACTGCAAAGGCTTTCTGTTTGTTGTTGTTGAAGAGGAGGAAAAAACCCTCAATCCACAGAAGAGTTAACAGGATTTCACTTGATCTGCTCGTTTATGCAATGAGTAATGTGAGGTTGGTAACAGCAAATTGTTGTTTATAAGCAAACATGGCACTGTGTAAACAAGAAGGCCTGGTCCCCAACTGGTTTGATTTCATGGTGGTCAGCAGCTGATGTATGTAACGTACAACCTTTCTGCTTCTCGAAATGTCAGAAGAATGACTATTTGTTTGTCTTGAGTTCTTCCCAGCTGTTTACTCTGTAATGCATTTGCCTCAACCTTGATTCCCTAAGAGTGGCCCCTTTCTCCTCCCTGCTCTGTTTACATTAGTCCTGCCCCGAGTGTCACCTATGAAATCTGTTGATTATTCCACCTGGTTAATGTTAAATTGCTCTTGCAAGATGATGTGTTTGTTCATAAACACAAATGCTGGGCCCCTTGTTTACTGTACCCATGGCAGCAATCAGTTATTAAACAAATATTGCTTTGTTTGCGGGTGTGAGCAGCAGTTTATCCTGCAAGGTCTGGAAAAAAAAAAAACCTTTAAATGCTGGGATTTTGATAAAGGAGAAAAAGGGGAGCTTGTCCCTGGAATGTGGCTGAAACTCACTTTGGTTTGCTTTGCTTATCTTTAACTTGGGTGAAGGGGCTAGAAAGATTAGCAAGTTGTTTGGTTTTTCCAAGAGATTTCCTTAGTGTAATGATATCTATCCAGTTGTTTGCTTTTTTCAGAAGGGAGAGAGCACTCCTGCAAGACGACTAGCACAGCAGTAGACGGCTGATGGCTAGAAAATCCTGCATGGAGCAAACAAGGAGTTAGAAGGTCTAGGACAAAGGTATAGGGCTATGAACCAGGTAATCACCCCAAAAGTACAGCCTTGCATTCTGTGTTAGTGTTTGGTTGGCGTTTTTTTTTTGTTGTTTTCCGTCTTTTCTTGTGGTTGAGTTTAATTGATGCATGTGCCCTCGGTGGAGTTGGAAAAGGCAAACCTTTCAGTTTTATTTTTGAGGAGATCTGAGGAAACTTTCTGTTTTAGAAACACAACCATTTGAATGGAGAGAAAATACCAAATTTAAAAACGTGCTCTGTCACTCCTCCTCCTGCGAGTGAGATGACAGAGCTGCTTTTCTTCTTTTTATAACTGGAAAACTGCATTTACATTTGCTAATTTCTGCATGCTGGCTGTTTGCTCTTTCGTTTCTGGGAGTCCTAATTAGAGAGAGCCATCATGGTAGTTGTTGCTTTTCGGTTGTTTTTGCAAATGAGCAAGGAAAACTCACTCACACTGTCTTTGTTTTTCAAAATTATTGTTTGTTACTGTTTCTGAATGGGGCTTGGATTTCAAATGCCAGGCAGGACCTGTTAGCACTAACAGTGGATTGTTAGGGCTTCACACACAAAGGGAGTAAAACCTTTTAGAGTGACCTTGAGAAAGAAATGTTAGCTCTTTTTGTATGAAGCTGGTGTCTTGTTCCTTTGGATGTGAATTAATCTGTTAAAATATCTTGAATATACATTTATAAGAAACTTTTGAAGTATAAAATTAAATAATTGTCCTTTTCATCAACTGGAAAAGCAAGCAACAAAATATGCATAAAAATGTGATATATTGTATTCACTGGCTTGCTCCAGTGGTCCAAACATATTGTTCGTTTGGGCTACTAGAGCAGCGTCGGGGCTGGAGGGGAAGCGGGAGGTACCTGAAGTGTGTAAGTGGACAAGCCGGTCATTAATTGACTCGTGTTAGTGCAATGAATCAAACGTTCATTGCATTGAACTAAGTGAAAATAATGAAGTGAAAATTGTATTGTGCAGAAGTATCACAAAGTTACACCTGACATTGAGGTGGTTTTTCACTTCTGGAGGCTGGTAAAGAGTTTAGAAACGCTTTAATGGAGATAAGCATGAAGGGTGGGAGTCTATTTCATCTACAGCCAGCGCCTGGTTTTGCGAGGTTTGGTATCGTCTTATTGCAGCAGTGTTGCTGCTGTCTAGCATAAACTAACCATGTTTACTAAATGCAACTTCGGCCTTTTATTTAGTTGAGTAGTCGCCTTTTTTTCTGTGAGATAGACTATGAAAGTTTATGTTGCAAGCCCTGAGCAGTATGCGTACAAACAAATGAGTCCTGGGCTATGAGAGCAGCTCTGCAGTTTCTGTTCCTGTTTTACATGAAACCACGGGGAGCCCCGCACGCTGCTGCGCCCAGGCTGGGATGGGGCAGGTGGGTGCCTCCCAAGAGACACCATGAGCCCAGCACCAGGGCAGCTCACGCTGAGCCTCACTGTGCTGCAGTTAAATGTCTGTCCTTCCAGAGAAGTTTTTCCTCTAGTGAAAGTGGTGCCCATGTCCATGTGGTAGCAGTCACGGAGTTGTATGGTACAATACAGTATGGTTTCTTTTTTAGTTTGGGTTTTATTTGTCACCCGCTGTTCCTTTCCTTCCAAATAAATTATAATCCCAGTGATAGTAAGGATGATTTCTGTCAAGCTCACGGCTGAAAGACAGCTCTCCCCAAGAGAGAGGAAGGAACCTCACTCTGTCGAAGATGGTATGTAAATGATTACATCACATTTGCCAGTTGCTTAGAAGTGGCCCAGCTCTGCGGCTTTTATGCAGCCATGGCATGAGCTTCGTGCTGAATATGGATTTTAATAGCTGTCAAGCGGAGAGGCAAAGACTTGAGATAGAGCTGGCTTTGCAGAGGGGGTTTGTTTATGCAAGGTGAGACTGGGAGTAACTTCTGTGCAGATGTGTAAAAAGAAGGGAGGGTGCAAAAAAGCTTGTTTGGGGAAAGTTGAGTTGTCCATCATCTCTGCCTGATGCTTTGGGTCTTACCTCAAGGAAAGGAGTGAGACCTGTTGTCTTCACAGCTTGATATGTTTTAGTGCACAAGCTTTTATGGGCACCAGCTCTAGATCTTTGGAGCAGAGCAAATGCCAACCTTTTAATGTCTGTTTCACTTAATTTTCCTTGTTCTTGTTCTTTATTTTTACTGTTTGTGGTCAGCAACACCCTCAGCGGAAGAGATTTCCCTAGGGGTAACTGCAGTGACTGATTCTCTAAGAAGTTGAAGTTGTTTGGCCATGATTTCACAATAAGTCAGTGTGGCACAAGTGGGATTAGGCTTCTGACTCTCCTTCCTTTCTCCTCACCACAGCTGTCTTAAATTTCAGCTCCTGCAAAGCATCAGTCAGCCTTTCACTGAGCTGCCTCCAGATGATTTCAGGTTCCCATGGCCCTAAGGATAGAGGCTGTTGCTGGAAAGAAGTAACCCAGACAGTGCAGTGAAAGAGGTTGTGTCTTTGTATACAGTTAAATAAATAAAAAGTCATGGCAGCCTGCATCTAGACAGCTCTAGGTGAAGCTGCTGCTTGGAAGACTTGAGGGTGGCAACTGGACATAAGCCCTGGTAGAGGTTAAGGTTGGTGAAAGCTTGACTTGTCACTGGTGTGACCCACAGGGAGGAGGAGGAGCAGCCCACATCTGTCTCCTGTCAGCCAGTGTGATGTACTCACACACTTTTGGAAAGCCTGGCTTTTCACTCACTGAATTTTGTTACAGCTTCATGTTTTCTTCCTTCTTGTTCCTTTTTTTACCTCCATCCCCACCCCACAGCTCGTCACCCAGTAGCTGTTGCCCAGTGTGAGCAGGGCAGCAAAGGGGACTAGCCCAGTATGAGCCGGGTGCTGGGGCCACAGATTGGATTGGCTCGTGAGGATGCTGCTACCATGATTTGTTTCCCTCCCCCTGAGGAGGCTCCACACATCACCTCTGTGATGTGCTCAACCTCCACCAACCCAAGGCTTAGGATGAGTCCACATGAGAGGAGAGCTGCCTGTGTCAGCAGGCAAAGCTGAGGACACGCTGTGGAGAATCCCATTTCTTCTGGATCCTTTATTTCCTAAGCACTAAATGAAATTTCAGATTTTAGATACGTCTAGACATATACAGTGCACGATAAAGTTGATAATACATTAATCATTTTTAACAACAGGTAATATGCATAATTTATGGTGTTACAGTGCTATCTTTTTTGATATTTATGATGGATAATGCTCAGTTTTTGCCCTCATATTACTGCTTTAAATTATACCACAAGAAAATTAATGAGAAAGTAGATTTATGGGTTTCATTTGTTTGTCAATTCGGAAATTAATTGGGTGTTAATTTTAGCCGTCCCTCATCAGACCAGGTCTTTAGTATGTGTGCATTACTTTGCATTCATTGAAGCCTACCTCCCATTTACTGTGGGTCACTAGCTTTGCATACATTAAAATAGCCCTCAGGCTCATTCTCTTGATTACTTTTTGAACTGCCATGCATTAGAAAATTTACGCCTTTCTGTTATAATTATGAAAATTCACTATTAGAAGATGGTGCTTGCATAACAGCAAATATACAGTCTTGCTCAGTGATGTAAGATCATATAGCAAATCCCAATGCGTTTTTGTTGTAATCCTAGAAAATAGCGCTCTCGACAATCTTTGTTGTGTGAGTTTCATCCTTTGAAATTTCAAGGATCCATTTTAATGCGTTGAATTACCTCTTTAAGCAGAGGAAATATCAAAGGATATCACCTCGTCGCTGTCTCTTTGTTTCCTCTTTCCACGCATCCCGTATGTGTTCCTCCCTTGCCTTGCTCTAAGTTTGCCTCTCCTCCTCCAAATGCCGCTGTCAGACGTGACTCAGCATCGCTTTTCAGGACAGTGGAGCCTGACTCGTTCCATTCCTTACTATTTTGGTTGATTCTTAAAGATCATCCTTAATTGCTCCTTGAATCCCCTTCTCCTTTCTCATACTCCTGCACAGTTCAGCAACCACCAGTAGTGTGGGGGCGAGCGGCCTTCAAAGGGGTAAGCATGGAGTTTTATCCAAAAAGTACCCTAATGTACTGACAGTTGATCTATAGTTAGTTAGTACATAATTATACCTAAAATACACCCTGTCAGCAGGATAAATGACGGCTACTGAAAACTCTAAAAGCATGACGGGTATTCACCCATCTGCAGTGAGGAGAGCGGAGGGGTTTGTAAGTTGAGAAAGGCTGGTGAGTTCGGCGTGATCTGATTTAGTTAAATCATGCCATATGTTGGGATGGCTCTTTCCTAATAGTCGTGTTAACCACAAACACAGGCGGAGGGAAGTCATCTGGTCCACCTGGCTAGTTTGGACTCCCCTCCCCGGTGTTATTTCTGTACTTGGCTTGGTGGCAGCCCTCGAGCTGCTCATGTGAAGCTGGCTGATTCACAGTTAATTGTGACATGGTGTAATTTAGTAAATGAGCAGCTGAACATCTGTACGCCTTCCCCCATGGTAGATCAAAGCCTTACCTTACACAAGGCTTTTAATTTCGACTAGTGAATTCTTTTCTTTCACTGAACTCATGGATGCGGGATGGTGCTGCTCGCCGCCTCACCGACCTAGGGACACCTAGGGTGCCAGCTGGAGGAGATGGGGGTTTCGGCATCGGATCGGGACTGGCAGACCATGGTCCCTGAAAAATACAGAAGTGGTGGTGGGAAGTGGAGCCCAAGGTGCTTTACATCGCAGGGCGCTTGCTCTAAAGATACTGGGACTAAAAAGGACCACCTGTGAGTGGGAAAGCCATTGTGGTCTTCGTTGCTGATAACGGGCAGCACTGAGAGTGCCAGGCTGCTTCTGCGTTGCTTCCTACCTGTGCTGGGGTAAGAAGCAGCTTTGGTCTTGCATTGTGTTTTGCCTTCCCACTTACGCTTCGGAGTGCATTCAGCTTTCAAGAGGTAAAATTCTGCCTTCGCAGCGTTGCGTTTTCAGGAAATGCTTTCAAAGAGTGCTTGGTATTTTTTACAATTATAGAGAGAAGTGCTCCAGAGTTAGTCCTGAGCTTGCTTTGGGGAACTGTTTGCAACAAATAGGCAAAATGTTTACTTACAACCCATGTGTGTACAGGTAGTGTGCCTGCTAAAGATTTTAGGACTAGATCTTGTAATCTGATCACTTAAAACTGATTTTACCATTAACCCTTCTGTCTATAAAAGTAGAAATATATTTTATGAATCTGTGTTGTGTTTAATTTACATGTCCTTTCATGGCTGGGCCAAGTTCTTTAAGGGCATTTATTCTGCTTCATATAAATAATTGATCAGCCAAGTTAATTTACTTCTGCCTGACTTGGTCAACCTTAATTAACTGCTCAGGAATAGAGACGGAACTTTTTGTTAGCTTAAAATCTTTCACAAATGTGACAAAGAAGGGATGTATTATGACAACATTTTTGCTCTAGCACTGAACACAGGGGACAGAAATTTGAATCATCTTTATGTGCATATTATGTATTTGTAAACACTTCTAAATACTAATAGCCAAAATAGAACTGTCAGCTTTGGACTTTGAAACATACAGGCTACATTCTGAACGTGTAGTCCAGGCTGAATCTGGAAGCATATTAAGATTTTAAGATCTAGAAGACCCCAGGGATAATTTTTCAAAGGTGGTGAGATTCTTAAAGGTGTAGATTGGTGCTTACTCGAGAGTCTTAAAAATATCTTGGCACGTACCTCGATGGATGTTGAGGTATCAGTCCTTCAGTCTTTCAGGCTTGCACTGGGTCCTTATTCTGACGGGTGCTTCAGTCAGTAAATCCTCCCTCGTGCTGACATTAAACAATGCCGCTTAGTCTTTAGAAGCTATACTAGTAGAAGAACTGCAGAAATCCCACACTTCAGTGCCCACCTCCTGCCTACTAATCTCCATGCTTAACCCTGCTCATCTAAATAGTCCAGTGGAGCTGAGAAATGTGGGTCTGCAGTATCAGGTGTTTGTGATCTTATGGACTTGTTCCTAACTTTTGTTTGTTTATTTTTACTGGATTAGAACAGAATATTTTCAAAATTAGGATTGCTTCAGGTTCTGTTTTTTTGGTTCAAAACTCTGACACTGAAGTCCTCAGAAAGATAATTTTGATTCAGCCAAAGTTCATATCCAGCCTATGATTTTTTTTAATTTTGACCATGCCCTTAAGAAATTAGCTGAGCTCTACTTCTGTCAAAGTCACCTGGAAGATGATCAACTGTTGTCCTGTGTTGGCAAAGCGTGTTGCTTTGATTCCACGCCACTGGAATTTCACCCCATTACCTTCAGTGTAACTTGTCAACCATCGAGATGGGCCAAATTGTGTGGCTCTGGCTTTGTATTTGGCTGTGCCTCAGAGCTAGAGAAGGTTTTGTGTGAGTTAAGATGGGAATCTTGAGAAATTGATCACTATTGTGAGATGTTTAAACCAAGCTGACATTAAGTCATATAAGAACAGTTCTTTTGTTACGTGCTTCTTGATTTCAGGATAAAATTTTACAAGTTGTTGTTCATACTGCAGCTTAGCTTTAGTCCCTCCATATCAGAAAAATCACTCTGGGTCATCTTTAGTAACCGTAAAAGTCATTCTGTATCCCCTGTAATGTGAAGTAACATAGAATTTTTACAAAAAAAAAAAAAAAAAGAAAAAGAAAGATACTTATACTGGTAAGAACTCATATATTTTATGTATTTTATGCTGTAAAAATACATTTTCCTTTGCAGAACTGATGAGAGAATCATTCTGCTTTGTAAAGTGCATGGGATGGATGTGCTGTTCTGCCATTACATTTCTTAAGTCAGAACATGTTCTCTTGTATGTCATGAAAGCTTGTGTAGAGTACTGTATTTCCTATAATAAATCATTCTTCAGCACCATTCTGGTTATGTGGGGTTGTGTTCAGACGAGAAGCACAGTTTGTAATACCAGACCTGAAGCTTCATTTCAGTTCCCACAGAACCTAATCATGTTGCTTAAAGTCAGCCTTGCTTTCCTTTTTTATTTCACAGTTTTGAATGACAGACTTCACTAATAGGCTTCTGTAAGGCCCGCTCCTCTGTGCTGAGGAGAGACAATTACCTCAGGCATCCTCAGTCTACTATCACCTCAGCTCATTTAGGTGTGCTCAAAAAGACAAATAATAATCATTCTTGCAGAAAGCTCTCGCAAGTTGATTTTCATGACATGACGCTTAATGATCAAACCAAACTGTGATTATTTATGTCAACTCACATTTGACTACAGTGAGGAAATAAACAGTTTTATCTTTTCTCCCTTGAAAATTATGTTTTCTATTGGAGGTATTTTAGCAAAGTGGATTTATTTTGTATTGGTATTTAGTTGAAGTTAAATTGAAGTTGAATGCCTGTGAATGGTTGTTTTTTAAAGCGAAGTTTGCTCAAAGAGGTTCGCTTCTTCTTTTAAAATATTTTTTTTTAAAGTCTAAATGTCACAATTTTTCTTTTTACTCTTTTGATGTCCTCTTTGCAAACTGCACTTCCAGCTTCATTTCCTTGGTAGCTGTTTCCAGTTCTGCTGGATGGGATACATAGGGTGAGTGCAGCCAGCAGGAAGGCCAGGGCCAACCCTGTGCAGCCGAGGAGATGGATGGTGGCTGGCTGGGGTACTCCGAAACGTAAAATGGAATATGGAATTTGTCATGGAAAAGGTTCTCAAGAACTTAGTGATCTTTTTGTGATCAAATACTATAAATAATCTGTTTGTTTCTCAGCCCTATAGGTTCAAAAAATTGTAGCAATTCCTATTGTTGTTTCTTTCCAGAAGCATTTTGCAATCCTAGAGACAATAAATCTTTTCTTGATCATTTTGCTTGTGAATTATTGTCTGTGTCCTGGAGATACTTTGCTCAGAAGGGCAAGCCAACAAATCGTGACCAGGCAGTGATAGATCTGCTCCTCAGTCCCATACATTCTTCTTGCTGCTGTCGGAGGCATCTTGGAGCTTTGGTTGGTACTTTTACTGACCCTCCTTAGTCTTTTACCCAGGTTCTTGTTTGTAGTCCCTTTGTTGCATCAGAAATGTTGGAGAATGAAATGTACTACTTCACAGCCTGAGTGCATTGGATGTAGCATCCCTTTTCTCTGTGGTATCTGCTGCACCTTGCACCAGTTCTTAAGTATGTCCTTCCTCTGTCAGGTGTGGTCTGCGTGGCTGTGGTGTGCCATCCACTGTTTGTGATCGTGCATCACAGCAGTCAAGGACTGTTGAGTCTTTGGGTAGGTTCAACCTAACTCAGTCTTGCATGGTGATCATCCTTGTTCAGATCTTCTGCTGAGGTAAATGATGTAATTTTCTCCATTTTCACCACTTGAGGCGTGACCCCAAATTTGGATGTAAGTAGAAAAAAGTTACATCAGTTCTTTCTTTTTCATTATCTCTGGTTAAAAGAAATGCGTCCTTTTGAGTAGTGTAGCATATAAAAATTTTGAGGAGTTTGTGAATTTCTGGAGAATCGTACTCCTGTCTCTTATTCTGAAGCAATCTGTGCCAGGCAGCCACTGCCTGGTGCGTAATCCAGCCTTGCTTGTTTGGTGTAAACACTTATTTGGACTTTTATCATGCTTGTGGGCTTAAAATGGAAATCACACCATACTCAATCCGGGTCAGAGGAGGATCATGTTAAAAATCCCCAAAAGCATTTGCTAGTGGTGTGGAGAAAACAGTAGTTTACATGCTTTTACGAGGGAGTTGACAGAAGCTTTATAGTGAGCCCCGAAGCCCTTTTGCTCCCTTGCATAATTTGAAGGTTTCATAAAAGAGATTGAAATAAGTTTCCATAGACCAGCTGAACTTTATGTAAACACAGTCAGGACATCTGTCCTAGCACTGTTTGTGTGGGCATCAGTGTGAGCAGATCCTGTCATGGTTGGAGCAGGATCTGGCTAATGAGTGATCCCATCATGATTGGAGCAGGATCTGGCTAATGAGTGATCCCGTCATGATTGGAGCAGGGTCTGGCTAATGAGTGATCCCATCATGATTGGAGCAGGGTCTGGCTAATGAGTGATCCCATCATGATTGGAGTTGGAGCAGGGTCTGGCTAATGAGTGATCCCATCATGATTGGAGCAGGGTCTGGCTAATGAGTGATCCCATCATGATTGGAGCAGGGTCTGGCTAATGAGTGATCCCATCATGATTGGAGCAGGATCTGACTAATGAGTGATCCCATCATGATTGGAGCTGGAGCAGGGTCTGGCTAATGAGTGATCCCATCATGATTGGAGCAGGGTCTGGCTAATGAGTGATCCCATCATGATTGGAGCAGGGCCTGGCTAATGAATGCTTCACCTGTCTCGAATGTGGATCAGCGAGGAGTGCTAACGCCGGAGCATGGTGATGAGAAAGCCACCATGCTCAATTATGACGTTTTGATGATCAGCTGTATAGATCATCATTGTGAACATCTGAAGCTACCAAATGAGTGAGAGATCTGGTATTGGTGCGTCAGGCTGGGGTGTATGTCTGCGTGCAGGGTTTGGGGCTGAACATCACGGAGGACCAGCAGACACCCCAGGTAGCCAAGGTTGGAAGGAGGAGATGCTGTTTCCAGACAGCACCTTCGGCAGCTGGGGGCTCCAAACTGTGCATGTGTGTGGAGTTCTCAGGGAAAGGGGTTTCCCCTGGTATTTTTCCATTGAAATGCATTGCTTTCTCTTGCCCTTTCTAGTTGATATTTTTCCTTATACACTGGAAGGGAAGGGATTTTTCTCCTTCCTTTTGATTCAGGGTAGTTACGGAAATCAAACAGGTTCTTCCTTGAATAGGAAGTGTCTTCCTTTCAGGATGAACTACCCTGCATAGAGTTGTTTGTCTCATTTGTGCGTGTGGTGAGTTAGCGTGGAGTAGGCAGTGTGCTTGGAGCATGCAGCTGGGCTTACGGTACCCTGTCTGCCCCTGGGTGAGAGGAGGAGCACAAAGGGGATGGGCTGGTGGAAGCAGGGGAGGTTAATAACATCTAAATCCTGGAAGTTGGAGCCTTGCAGGTGGAAATAGCTAATAAAATAATACCTATAAAATAACTCATCGTAGTATCTCCAAGGTAGCAGTTTGCAGCAAAAAAAACTGGCATTAAGTGCTTTGTCTTGGGGGTCTTGTGCATGAACACTGACAGTTCCCAGAGACATGTGAATCCCAGGAGTTCTGGGGTAAGCAAGCAGGCAGTCATCCTCGCTGTGGGGCCTGTGACCCAGCGATACGGTTGATGGGTGCGGTGTTGTAAAGCATCCAGGGCCAGACATCCATTGAGGGTTGAGAGGGCTGGCTGTCAATAGTTTTGCCTGCTGAGATGATGCTTAGCCAAATAACGCGTAGTAGGTTTCTACTATAATGCGCTACTGCATCCAAAGCCAGACCAAATCCATTGCCAAGAAATTTGCCAAAAAGGCTAATTCTGTGAGCAGTTGTAGCTATTTGCCCCAAAGAAAAACTGATGGTGTCCAGCACATCCCAGTCTCAGCCTAAATTGCTTCAGAGTAATAAAAGGTGCTAATTCAGCAATATCACAGTGTGAATGGAAACTGTTATAGCTCTGCTTCACCTGCCTGCCCCTATGTACTGTATATCAAGTTTTTGATACTGTCCATCATATGTTGCAAAGAATGACTCATCCATTTCAGAGGAAGGCATCCAGATGTAACTGGAGAAATTTAATTATGGATTCTGTGTGTTGGTTCAAAAATATTTTTTTTCTCTAAGGGAAAAAAGATGTTGAGCAAATAATACTATATTTAGAACAGAACTAACTTACTAAAATTATAGCTGTACCAACAGATAAATAAACATAAACTAGTAGCATGAACCATTAATGAAAGATAAATCGTATGAAGGGAAATGAGAAATGTTTATAGTTTTGGCAGGATTTAAAACAGGGCATGTCTCCTTATATACAGCAACTGTTTTAACAGCTGCTTTTTTTTTTCCCCCTCCCCTAAATTATTTCAGGTTTTTGAGTCATGATGCAAGAATCTGGGACTGAGACAAAAAGTAACGGTTCAGCCATTCAGAATGGAGCGAGCGGTGGCAACCATTTACTAGAGTGCAGCCTGCGGGAAGTGAGATCAAACGGCGAGACACCTTCAGTTGAAATTGGGGCTGCAGATTTAGCACATCTTCAGCAACAGCAGGTACTGTAAGACATATTACAAGTCTCCTACTTACAGAAAAAGCATGAAGCATTTAGCTCCCCCCCAACCTTCATATTTGCCGGTCAGAGGATGCTTTTAGGACTTGGCTATGATATTCTGTACGGGTTTTTTTGTTCATCGGGCATTGCAGTCATTAACGTGAAAGGAAATGTTGAACTTGTCTTCCAGGGCTCTTTTTTAATCCTTCCCTGGAAACAGCCAAAGATCAGGGCTTGCTTATGTTGCCTGAATGTGTTGAGTCTGGTAGCAGTGATGGGGTGAACTTCTGTGTACAAATAACTGGTTTCCAAAATATGCCACTGGGTGGAAAATACACTAATGTTAAGTTTTGGGTTTGCAACAAATTTTAATATAACCTAGAAGCTTCTATCAACGTTTCCTATTAGAGAGGAAGGCTGCAGAGGTATCTGCTGAGGCAAAACATCACAGTAAAAATAAATAAATAAATAAATACACCCCGTGTCAGTGTTCCTCAATTCAGAAGAATCAAAACCAAAATGTGCATTTTGCCTTTGTATTTTAATTAGTGTATTTTCTGGGAAGTGACCAAATTCACCAGTGTAAGTTATCTGTGTAATGCATTTTTGTCTTTTTCTTATCCCTGATAAAATTTTGAAACCCTCTGAGGAAATTTTACACCGAAGTGCTGGGCACGTATCATGAACGTGTTTGGGAACAAAGGCTGCACCAGAGCCATGGTGAATACACTTATGCCTAACCTTCACTTTCTCTAATGCAATAAGCATTCTTAAAACCTTTTAAGTAAGCAATTGGCAGCTGGTTAAGACTCCCCTAAGTGAGCAGTGATCTTTTTAGCAGGTTGTTGTGGAGAAGAAAAAACCTGCAGTCAAAAATAAAGCAAGCCAAAGGCTTGTGAAGGAGCAGGGAACCCCGTTTGCTGTCCTAAGACAGAAAGCTGCCATAATTAAACAAGTCAGAAAAATGGTTGATAACTAATTGCATAGACTTCGGTTGTTTCAATCGTTTCCATCCTACAGGTTTTTGCTTGAAGTGAGAATACCATCAGTGAGAAAATCACAGCCATGCTGAATTCATTACTGCAGTAGTCACACAAAACCACGGATAAAATTTCAATAACTGCAGGCCACAGTTGAGTAAACAGTTGCACTGAAACTTAATTCCTGTTGACTTTTCCCTCATTCTTCGCCAGGGGCACATTCTGATTCGTAGTGCAAAGACAACAGGGGTTACAGCTTTGATTAATATAGGACACTAGAAGAGAAGTGGAACAGTAAAATATGTTCAAGACAAAGTCTTGTCTTAAAATGGCTTCATATCAAAATGAGTTAATTACGCTGCATTTTCCATAGGAGCGCTATGGAATTTTCCGATACTGTTTTGTTCAGAGAGAAACGGAGGGGGGTCATGCAAACACGTGCATGCCATAGACCAGAATATCTGAGATCTCTGCTCCTACCACGCATTACTAACCTTCACTGCCGGTGCCTTGTGCTAGGGCTTCTCCACAGCCATCCTGGGGGCTCTTGCCGTCCTAGATAACATCGTAATCTCCCGTGTGGTGGGGTTGCGTCATTCAACAGCCACCCATTCGGTCAATTAAGGAGTGGCACCGATTCATTCCTACGTGGGTCCTTCAGACATCCCCAAAGGGTACACGGCACAGCTGAGTGCTGCCATCCCCCCAGGAGTAGGGACGGGGCTGGGGTCAGGACTGCCGGGCACGGGATTGCTTTCAAACAGCTCAGATTTTAGTTTATAGTTTATTTATCCTTTGCCGGTACAATAAACATCATTGGGGAGCTTGCTTTTCTCCAAATTCTTAAAAGACCTTTATGTTCTGTGTTTGAATTCTGCTGTTAATTGGTTTTGATGACTAACTTCTCCATGGAGTTTATCTTTTAAAAAGCAAGTTGATTGCAAAGTTTAAAATGGTTATTTTTTTTTCTAAAAAAAAGACCTGATAACAACAAAAGGGTAATCAGAGCTAGCATAAAAATATCAATCTTTGTGTTTGGAAAATATTTTTAAATGCTGAAAAGAAGAAAACCCCGTTGTTTTCAGACAGCTAATGCAAGCATTTACAGATACACATACAACATGGAGCATAATGTTTAGATGTTTCTCCGTATACAACATATGCTCTCAGGTCACTTAACAGAATGCGTTCTACAAAATGCTTCTTCAATACAAATGAATGAGTTCTGAATTAAACAGCTATTTCTTTAGAGCATTTCATTCAAATCTTTTCTTTTTGCCACCTGGCACTTGTTTAGTCTGGAAAAAAAAAGCAGCGGCGAGTAGTTTGAGCTTTGCTGTTGTCATTTGTTGTGTATTCCTGTGATGAGCGTGGCTGAGCAGTGAAACCTGGACCTAAAATGGTTTGTGTAAAGCATCAGTGGTGAATTTTGGTTCACCTTTTTTTTTGTGAAATTTATGAGGACTAATAGCTTTGTTACTATGAGAAAGCAAAACAGAAATGCTTCAGATTTTTGAGGAAGTTTTAGTGGGTTTACAAACTCATAAATATTTTATCATGGAAAAATATGGAGCACCACAGATGTTTGTATGTTTGAAGGAACAGTGTGCAGTGTGAGCGCTCTCGTAGTAAGCGCAGGAAGGACTTGTAGGACAAGTTTTACGCTTACCGTGTCATTTTAGGGTAATTCTGTCATGCAAGGAGACAGACAGTGATGCTAAATTAATTTAGCATTAGCAATCATGTAAAATGTATTGTTAAGCTGGGAGTAGCAAATGTGGGGACCAGTTCTGCTCTATATAATAAAACAACTTCCACTGATGTTTATATATGTCTCCCTTTTCAAAGGGAGACAAAGAAATGCAAGTGACTTTTAAGGGAAAGCACATCTGTAGAAGCATGGGATAAAAGTGGAGATAGATATAGGAGAAACCCTCCCCAGAACTAGACGGAAAGGGGAAGAAAACCCTTTCCTGCAGTATTTTGGCATGTGCTAAGGGTGAGAGAGGTTGTCTTCCTGCTCCGTAGGTGCTGGTGGTTGGCGCCTCCCAGGAATGACAGTCAGGATGAGGTGGATTGGGCAGGGTTTTGGTGACCTACCTATAAAACCTGGAGTAGGCATAAAAGTTGTCTGGATCATTGGACTTCCTGAAGAGATCATAAGAGGGCATTTGGCATGGAGTGAGGCAGCGAGGCTCAGGAACTTGTTCCCAAAATGCCCATAGAGGCAGAATCAAGGGATGGGGCAGAAAACCTGGGAATGGGGTTGGCAAGATCTGGTAAAATCTGTTGGCACTGAGATGTCATGGAAAACATCTGGGAGCTGAAAACCAGGTGTCAGAGTTACCCACAAGCAGAAAGTCAGGCTGGGCAAGGGAAATTCATAGAATTGTGGAATGATTTGGATTGGAAGGGACCTTAAAGATCATCCAGTTCCAACCCCCCTGCCATGGGCAGGAACTGGACTGGATCGAGTTGCTCAAAGCCCCATCCAACCTGGCCTTGAACACTTCCAGAGATGGGGCATCCACTACTTCTCTGGGCAACAACAACTTTTCGGACAGAAAGTATGTAATGATGGGGTGAGTCTTGCCTGCCAAGGAGTTAGAAATAAAGACTCATGGGATCAAACTGCCCTTTAATGTACATGATCACAGCTCTGATTGCTTCAGTGGTTTCTGACGTCTGCTCAAATAGAAGGTTTGATGCTTCGGTCCTAGCCTGTTGTGGTTTTTTTTTTCTTTAGCTTATAAAATAAATATTATTTATTGTATTTTATTTTTATCCTCGGGACTATTCATTAAAGTGTTCTTTATGTTATTAGCAGAGAAACAAGAAAATGGATTGAACAAAGGGAATGAATGCAAAGTTGAATTCCGATATGTAGCAGCAAGGCACCGAATGCTGTGTTGCATGGTGGCAGAAATACAAACCTCTACACATCAATAGCAAGATCCACTTTGATACCGTAACTTCAAGTACTGCCCCACGAGTATAAAAACTCAGTATCTTTTGTCTAATCCAGAATGCTTTTGAACTTTTAGGAGGTATGACTTTAATAGTAATTTGTTGACCGATTAGCTGCAGAGATTGCAAAGAGTTTATTTTGCAGAACTGGCAGGCTCGTATCAGTGTTCTCTTAAGGAAAAAAACACACATTGCTGTTTTGCAATTGCTTGCATTTGTTGACAACCTGCGCTGAGCAGGCAGAATCGGAATGTTTGTATAATGTAAACCTATAGCTTTGTCTGATGGAGTATAGTGTACTTTTAGGTAGTGCATAGATTGCTTGATAATAAGGGTTACAAGGTGACTGTGTTTGTGACAAACTGGAATAGCGATATAAATGCAAATGGAGGAAGTTTATATAAAGAATTGTAGGGAAGTTTCTTCACTTTGTCTCTGAGCTGAGCTATGCTCTAATTATCAAGTGTCACTTCAAGCTTTCTGTAGAGTTTAGGTAAATACTGTTTTTTCCATGTGTCCGCAAAGTAAGGAAAGATGGGGTTTTCTTCCATGAAAAAAATTTGATGGCTTTATACATATTTAATTACGTCTGGTTTTGTACTTTTTGCACTTCAATCCCACTGAATGTATACAAATGAAAAATAAAATCTTGTTCACTTGTAGGACATAAGAAGAATGTTTGATAGACATAAGAAACAGGGACTGGGTTCCAGTGCCTGTGCCCAAGTAAATGATTTCTTCACAGCTGATCTCACTGACTGCAGTTGCGGGGGTTGTGGTATCAGTGTGAGGATGCCACAGTTGAGCCCTTTGACATTTGTTTTGAGAAATGTGGAGATGTGGAACATAAGACTGAGGGAAGTGAGCTTCAGAGGGAATAGGGGGTTTCTTCAGATTTTGTTCATGTGCAAAGATGAAGAAAATGTACAAGAAAAGGAGGTTTGGTGTTTTGTTGAGAGGCTTCTTTAACCTGTTAGATAAAAAAAAAATTAGACTAGAAAGTATTCGGAATATATCACAGTGTAAATTAATGTGCTTTTTAAAAAAAGAAATAGTTCGGTGAGTTTCATCGTATTTCGAAAACCCGTGGGGAGAGGCTACAAACTGCATTAGGAGTTTTATGGTCCCATTGATCACGATGTGGACTTATCTCTTTAGAACAAAACTGCTAAACCAGATCCAAGATAAAGTCTTTGTTTCATGTTGACATAACTGGGTTAGACCAAATTTGTTTGTTAGACTTCGAGGGAGCGTCCGTGTTGAGTCATTTTGTCCGAAGTGACATAAAGCCTAATTATTAAACTGCTGTTGCTATTGAAAGAGCCATTTGAAAGTGTAGATTAAACTCCATGTAAAGCTGTTGCGTTGTGTCTGATTTTGTGTAGATGATGCTTACAACATGGTGACAAGATCCCTGCGGTTGTAGGGCTTGTGCTGTTTCATCACAGAATGTGGTAAAAAAAACTTTGCGCTCCTGGTAACTTTGTGTTTTTATCATTCAGACTTTTCCCCCAAGTTCTCCCATCTCCCAACATTGAACGGAAGGTGACATGATGTCTTTTTAGTCATTCAAATCTAATAACTTTTAATCTGAAGGTTAAGTAGTGAGATATAAACTAAGAGATGATAATATCAATTTTATGTTCACTGAAGGGCACAATATACCTCTTTCTAGTAGAGGGAAAATTGTGCGTAAAATGTCTTTTGCTTTTCAATGGAAAAGCTGTGGCTCTGAGAGCTTAGGAATAAAGCAGCACTGGAAAAATTAAATAAGTTTTAACATAGGCTGGCTACCTTGCCTGGATTTTAGAATGAATGATTTTTTTTTTTTCCTTAATAATTCAAGTTTTAGATCTCTTGTCAATGAACCATGTTGAGAACATTCACGCAGCATTCTCTATCTTTATTATTACTTATGTCTTTGTTACAAGTACTTATTGACATCAACAAGCCTTAAATTTTCTTGAACTGTTGAAGGGTAAGGGGAAACTACCACTTTGTTGCACTTGCTGAGACTATTTTTTTTTTTTTTTGCCTTGGTTTTATTTTATTTTGCTTCTAAGGTCTTTGATAAATAACTGCATAAATCTGAGTCCTAAAAGCACCTTGACATTGGCGCCTAGAGCTCTGCAGTTGTGAGTGCAGAGACAAGCATGTACATGCAGAAGCTGGGTCATTAGACATGTAATCACCTGGATTATGTGCACATCCAAATCCAGAAGTCCTCTTTAGGCTATGGATGTCTATTTCTGTATTTATTTTTTTTTACAATAGCCGCTTTTGCTTCTCCAGGTAAATTAAGATCATGCAGTAATCATTTAGGTTTATGTGGGCTCTTTGAAGAGGTGTAACTTCTGAAATATGTTTGCTGGTTTGTTTTTTAGCCTTACATCTCATGTGAAAATTCAACAGTGCTTATTTTCGTAGGTGTGCACTCTCCCCTTATATTTGCTTATGCTTACTCATAAGCAATAAAGTTATACATTCAGGAGTGCTGTTTAGGGAAACTCTGCAAAGGAATGCTTTAAAGCTGTTATCGAGTGTGTGTGTGTACATGGCAAAAGAAGTTCAGTATGCATCAACTATAAATTAAAAATTTTTTTCAAATGATTTATATTATTCAAATTATTAGAGAGTATTCCTCTTCCATTGATCTTCCTACTTTACGGGTTATCTAATAAGCAGTGCAACCAAACCTGTGATATAGCAAACTTAAAATGGTAGCATGCCTATGAAGGTGTAAAACAGTCTTTAATTCACATGAAAAAAAGTCTTTAATTCACATGGAACTGTTCCTCGTTGGGGCTTTTAACATTGCAAGATTCTTAAGCGTGTACCTAGATTTAAGTGCGTGAATGGTCTTATTCAGGTCACTGGTACGTCTCATGCCTGTAAAATTAGGAATGTGCTTAAGTACCTTGCTGAATTAAGGCTTAAGTAATTTCACACTAATAAGAAGTTGCATGGATTGCTGATATTTTAGAAGTAATTTAACTTTATTTGGAAACACGCTGTATGTAGGGAGATTGTTCGACTGTGCCTCAGCAGCGGCAGCAGAATTACAATGGTTTTCACTAGCGTAGCTGTTGAGATTTCAGTGGAGTTTTGTCTAGCTTAAATACTTTTAAATGAGAGCAAAATCAAATGCCATGGTTTCCTGTGTTGTGTTCTTTCTCCTGTGGAGCTCCATTGGGTATCACAGCAAGTGAGAAGAATATCAGCAGTCCTGTTGTAATTTGTAACAGTAATGTTGTAAATAATGATTGGGATTTCAAGTAAAAATGCAAAAGTCTCATGAATACGTGTCATGAGTTTATTTAACTCTATAACACCCCATTAATTAAAAATATTAACAGAAGGTATTGTTAGGAGGCTTAGCGTAAACAGTGACATTATATAATGACAGTTTTGAAGGATAAGTGTTGCTCGTTTTCTTGCTGCGTTCTGCATTTTGTTAGCCATGCTTCCTGTGTTTTCAAAACATACAGTATGTGCAACGTGGTTTAAATAGTGCAAATATATCTCTATATACTGTGTTGGTAAAGTCAGTGTCATGTCTCAGACATTTCTGAAGCCTGAGGCAAGTGCCAGCTTTATTACAAGTTGGGCTTTTCAATTTATTTTTAATCATATTTCTTCTTTTTTTTTTTTTTTTTTAAGGGTTTTTCTTTCCCCCCACCCTTGCTTACTGAAAGTAAGGTTGGTGGAGTAAAGGCTGGGCTGAGTTAGGCTATTTAATCTATCTGGCAATGTGTTGCAAAACTCATCAGTGCGGTTCTCCTCTCCTCCCCCAGCCCTCACAGAAGTGTGTGTTCTCAGGCAAACGGAGGAGGAGGTTGCAAGGAATGGATATAATTTCTGGTGTTTTGTGTGCTGACCTAGTCCTGATTCTCATTTAGTGACCATAAGGCTAATGGATGGCAGTGGTTGTAGACAAAACCAGCACTGGGCAGCCAGGCACACAGAAGGCAGTTGCATCCTTGGGGATGGGTGATTTTTGCGTGATAGAGCACCCTACTTCTGATTTGGGGTGACGTCTTTTGATCAAGCTTCAAGACTGAATAAATTCTTATATGCATGTTTGGGGCCTTGTTATCTAAGTCAATAAAATAAGCAAGTTTTTTAAAGGATTTTGTTCTTTTCTAGCAAGAGGCATCATTATTAGGGGCATGACGCAAATTTTTCAAATTTGGAGATACAGGGCGAGGTCAGAGCTTGCCTCTAGAATCTGAAGTAATCAGGATTTTATTTCAGATGAAGCCTCTGGGGCTGATACTTAACCACTACTTTTAACTGGCATTACGCAATTTGCTATGGGTTGCTTGGCCAAATATTTGTGTATGGGTCCTATTTTCTTTTTCTTTTTTTTTTTTTTTTGTTGAAAAGACTTGCCAAAGTTCAGGTGGGATTTCAGGCTTTAACAAACTCTACCTGGAAATTAAGTGCAGGAAGGTGGGGGGGAAATAATCTTGTCTATTTGAATAAGAGTGATTGCAAGCTTAAGGAATGTAGTTGCTGTTGATGTGCTCAAGTGCAGTTTTCCTAAAGTTTTCCTTGTTATTATCACTGATACCAGAAAGCTTCTTCCAGGAAATAACTGCAACACTAGTGGCATGTTGTAAGACCACTGGCTGTCTTGACATTCATGCTTTTTTCTCCCTTTTCCAGAGGTACGTGCTAAAATAGGGGTGGAGTCCCTAACTGTTCACAAGGGCTGTGTGGGCAGAGGGTGGATCTCCCCTAGTACCTTGTAGCGTCCTTAATCAGCAACAGACCCACAACTTTGGGGATTTTGACAGCTCTCTCGCAGATGAAGCTGGGGAGCTTATGTTTTTAAACCATCATTGTTTCGTATTTTTATTCCCATGTAACTTGAGTGATTCATTGGAGGAGAATGGTCAGACAGGCAGGGGGAAGGAGAAATGGATCTTGTTAGGAAGCAGTGGGGCCCAGCATCTTGCAGGGAAAATAAAATAAAAAAATAAAATGAGATGTGGTTCTTCTTATGCGTGGAAAAGCATTTGTAGCACTCAAATCCTTCAAGTCCAGCCTCAGCAGTCTCTGGAAGACTTCCTGGCCTCTGCTTAAATGAGAATCTTGATGTGAAGATGAGCTCACCTAGGAAAAGCTTTGTTTTTGGGAAAGTGGCTGTACTTAATCTTCATGTTGTTGTATTGCATCATGTACCTGCTGCTATGCTCTGTCAGTCCTCTTCTTCAAACTTGGAGGAAGACAAAGAGGTGTGTATGGACAGCAACTGTTCTGGTTTTGTTGGAAAGTCTACAACATTTTTGATGAAGAGGCTGATTGAGGCACTGCTCTGTTGGCTGTTAATTTTATCCTCCATTATAGGTTAAATGCAGTGATTTCATTTGGTAGGTTATGTTCTGATATGCACTAAAAAATTCCCACTGGGAAGGTGCATTACACTTGGCATGCACGTGCAGAGCGTGATGGCATGGGTGAAGGCATCCTGTCTAAATGTGCATGCATGGGAGCTCTGGTTTTGTGGCAAGGATGCTCAGTGGCTGGAGGAAACCCTACGGTCTGCCGCCTGGAAAAGCTGGCCCTGCTACTCGCTCGTAGCTATAGGTGAAGTGCTTTCTGTAAGGTCACAGGGAGGGTTCATTACGGATAAACCTCCCTAATCCTGCACTTTGCTGTCTATTCATGTATTCAGAGTTCTTTCTGAGCAGGTGTGCTGGTTTCTTTACAGCCATCATCCCAGACATGCTCTTCGGGTAGTAGAAGCCTTATTTTTATCAGGGAAAGCAGTCTACTTCATCGCTTTCCCATAGCAGTAATGCTATGTTGCAGATCCGGACACAAAACCCTCCAAGTCAATAAACAACAAAAAGCAGACTTATCTTTTATAGCGTTCTTGAAACAAATGTAAGGTTGTAACACTAAAGCAGGTTTTATTAAATCTAAGCATGAATCCATATTGAAGAAATAATCCACTGCTTCTTTTCAGCTTCTTGTCTTTTTAATTAGCGCTGGCAATGGGATTGTTAGCTTTTAAGATATGGTAAATATGAGCCTATTAATATTATTGAACATAATACTCAACAAGGTACAGGGAATGCTGGTAACTGTAGCTACTTTACAGAGCAGCTAAAAGCAGGCTATTTTCTATTTGACAAGTCTTTCTTTGTGACGGCTGGGGCGAAGCCCGTGATGGCAGCCTTTCCCCCAGTCCCTGGAGTAGCCATCCTGGAGGGCACTGTGGGACCCATAGTCCCATCTGACGGGGTGGGGCTGAGCCCCTTTTCACAACACAGCAAGTGTTTGGAGTTTTCTTAAAATAGTCTGGACTCCTTTTCTTTGAGAAATGAGTCACCAATTCCTCCAAGTAATGCTTTTTGAAGTGTTTTACTCTTGGTTCCAGTCTCTTAACTTGGGCAAGGACTGCGGATTATAAGGGTTTAGCAGTGATTAGGTCTGTTTACAGTTTGCCTTTTTTTTTTTTCTCTGAGAGGTATGGTGTTTGCTTTGCTGAGGGGTTTTGTTTTGCAGAGTTTCTGTTGACCACCTGTTTTTTTTCCTAATTGGTTACAAGGACAATTGCTAGGTATAATAAATAAAAGATATGGTCTTCCAAGGCTGTGTCATAGTGACTGTATGTCAAAGATTCATAGACTGTGAGCAAAAATATGTGCTTCTCCCTGGGGGTAGGGAACCGCGTGTTGTGTTCACTTTTGGGGATCCATCCAAGGTCACCGAGAACCCACAGTAGTAACTTCTCTACTGCAGGCTGATGGCCTCGCTGGTCACTGCAACCGCACAGCAGAACAGGGCAGCCCACCAGACCAGGTTCGCTTTCAACTCCTCTATAGGCTTAGAGACTTTTCTTTGTGGATTTTGGAAAAATAGACTTTTTTGCCCCCCCCAGTCTTTCTGTGCAGACCAAAAAGCAGGAGTAAGTGTATCTTTTGACACTCCTGAGTCGGCCCAATATGTGTCTTACCAGTCTACTGATGGAGACGTCACTCCTGCCCCAACAGGATCTTCTAGTGCTTAACTCTGTTAGAAGGCTTTTTCCCAACGCCTGACCAAAATGCTTATCCTGCAGGTAAAGCCTTTTGCCTCGTGTTAAATCCGTAGCAGACCTAAGAGCAGATTGTCTCCTTTCTCTTTGCAGCATCCTTGTTCATATATTAATGCTGTTCTTGTGTCTGTACCCTCCGTCTTCTCAGAACTTAAGCAGTCTTTCTCTGTCTTCGTAAGTCCAGCTTTCTAGAGTTGTGGTCATTCTGGTCACTGTCCTGTCTGGACTCTCTCCAGTTGGTCTTTGTTCATCTTGAATTGCAGTGCTCCAATAACATGATCCATCAGCTGGAGCAATTGGAGACAGTGAATTTCCCAATGTATGTCTTGCAGGCAGTGCTGCTGTTTATGCATCTGACTGTGGTACATGTCATTTTTGCAACAGCATGACCCTGTTGACTCATACTTGACTTGTGATCCTCTGTAATCCTTAGGCTTATTTTCTCCCCGAAGAACTGCTACGTAATCTGTTGTCTTCCTTGCTGTATTTACAAAGTTTGGGTATTTCAGCTGATTTGTAGCATTTTACAATTTATCCTTTAACAAATGCCATCCAATTTTTACAGACAGTTTCTCCACTTTCTCCTCCAATGTCTTTGCAGTCACTCCAAGTGTAGTATCATCTCCAGATTTTCTGAGTTGTCTGTTCCTTCATCTGTGTTCTTCTTGAAAAAAAGATTGATTTCTTCAGCAGACGTTTGCTACCTTCAGCTCTGAGAATGGCCCATGGGTACATATACCCAGTATACAATCATTTTGTTAAGATAATGTTTTCCTAGTTTGCTTATGGAAATGTCCTCTGAGATACTGTCAGAAGTCTTTACAGTCAAAGCACAGGACTTACGTATTTTCCTCTGTCCAAAGACCTACTAATGGATAGATCTTTTCCCCTTGATTTTAAGAGATTACTTGCATCTTGGACTGACCTGTTGTCTGCACTTGATGTCCAAAACTATGTAGATATACTCATGTCATCTCCACTGGACAGTACAGAGGCATGGGAATAGCAGACAGCTGGCACCTGACTTGTTCCAGGCTCTTTACAGCTATTACACCAATTAACCAAGCTAATGAAAGCTGAGATTGTTGGAATCTTACTAACATAACTCGCATAACTCGCCCAACATAACAACATAACTAACATAACTCGCCCAACCCAAACCTCGGAACAGCTATAGGTAATGTGTTCACAGGGGCAAAAGTAGCACTCAGAAAAAATACCAAATCTCAGTTAACTTTTTTTTTAGTGCAAGCTCAATCTGGATTTGTGTGAAAAGAATGCTCTAGGAGTGATGCACCCAGACACCGCTTGCAGTAACCCATCCCTACTTCTTCTTCTTCACGTGTGTCTTATTCTATTTCATCTGTTGGATCTTCACAGTCTTAGCCCGAGGAAGTCTCTTTTCTGTTGTTTTCAGACCAGAATCTGGTCTCAGAAACTGCTATCTTTACCACACATCATCTCTCCATCTCCAGCCTCGTATCAGATTGTCTTTGGAGCAAAAGATGAGCAAATGAGTGTGTCTTCCAGTTTAATTGCATATGTTAATGATAAATCTTTTGAAAAGACTCAGGTCACATGTTTCTGAGTAGGCTGCGTCTCAGTGTGCATCCTGATCCCTGTCCTCCATCAGCTTCGGAAATCTGAAGGCTAAACTGGGAGGTTTGTGTGCTTTGAGGAGGGCATGGGGTAAGGGGGGTGTGTGTGTGTAAAAACTGACTTCATATTTAATGCAGAGTCCATCTAGAACCTCCCAATAATCACTCTCATAGTTGTGCCTCTGTCATTTGGAGGCCACTATTCCCATCTTTGCCAAGTCTCTGTCGTCCACAAGACAAGACATCTGCAGTGCATTTGTTTAAAGCAGGGAGATGACAAGCATTGAAACAGATGTTGGAAAACAAAGCAGCAAAAGGCCTGTGCTAAGTGAATAGCCCATAGGGTCTGAGCTGTTTGATGGCTGATTACAGCGTGAGCCAACTGTTCGTTCGGAGCAGGCTGAACCCAGGAGATCCCTCTGGTAAGAGATGTACTTTGCCAACATGTGGTGCTCTCTTTGTCACCGTACCGTTTCAGATGTACCTAGGGAAAACGCAGGGACTAGCGCTCTTGCTTATCCAGGCTGAATTGATTCCTAGTTACGAGTTGAACCATTGGAAAGCATCAAGAGCGTGTCTCGGCATCCAACAGCCAGTATCACTCATTAGTTTGAATGAAAAGCCTATATGCAGGCTTTATCAAAGCTGCCGAGAGTTTTATCATGATCAACATAAAACAATATTCTCTCTGAAACTTCTGCACCATATTGCCGTATAAAAAGCAGCTAATGTCTAGTGATCCTTGGTATATGAAGCAATTCAGGTTTATCACAAGCTGGCATATTATGCTTTGACAGCAAAGAATCCCTTTTGTACCTGATGTCACGTTTCCTAAGACCAGCTTTTCACCTTCTCTGATCTTGTCTTTAGGAGATGATCTCCCCGTGCTGGGGAGATGTAGCTGCTGTTAAATGAACTCATGAAACCTGGGAGTATTTACTCGTTAGTAATCTTGGGAAAGATAGAAACTTGCCGAGTAAGGGAGCGGGACGCGGGCTCAGTTTGTTCTGTCCTGTGAACAGGAGATGGATGGAAAACTGTCCCCTACCAGAGGAAAAAATACCCCTTCATGTTCTGCAGGGTCTTGGGCTGGGACAGACCTTCAGGAGCGACAGACATCCAGGGGGTAGAGCCACAGTGTCTGAACAGAGCCTCAGCTTTTCAGGATATCTCTGGCATGCTGTCCTGTAAGGCGACACTGTTTTCTTTTAGTGACACAGCAGCTACCATTAGAAGGATTCATCATCTTTCTTGGACAGGAGTGCCAGTCTTTTCCTCTGTAGCCCCTTGAAATCTCCCTGTTCAGTATCAGCAGAAGAAAGTGTGACCACTGGCAGATGATGACACTAAGGTACCTTGAGGCCAGAGACACGCAGGACAAAATGAAGGCCGGGGCTGTGCTGGAGGACGTACTCGGATACTCTGGGAGTACACCCCAGAACCCATCTGTATAGACATTTGGTTTGATTTGTGCTCCAAGCATCTGATCTGGTACTGACTGTATTTCTACCAGTGGTGCACCTTGTACAGCCAGCTGAGGTGGTGGTTGCATTGCAGTTGTGTCTCATTTGCATGACTAAGTTTACCTTCCATGGGACACTAAGGATCTTAGATTCCAAGGACAAAAGGGCTGCCCCTTTCTCCAGGGTTAAGGTGTGGTGAGTCCCCGTGTTTGGTGCTTTCCCAGAGCAGGAGGGGCTCCTGCGCCTGGTTGCACCCAGGGCTGGCACTGATGGAAGGATCAGCAGCACGCACTTCACGCTCACGTGGCATTGCTGATACTCCTCGTGCATCCAGAGATCATACCATCCAACTGCTACCTTACTAAGGGAAAGGAGGATGGGGTTCTCCAGGCTGTCTGAGCTGCCTGCAGATTACTATCTGCTAATGAAAGATTGTTCAGCACAATCACATTTCCATCTGATCCTGGTAGAAGGAAAGAAGGGATATGTGCCTCTTCTCCTATCCGCTTTTCTCTATCTGATTTTTTTTTTTTTTCTTTCTGATGTTATGGACAGGCGGTAAGTGACAACCATGAAAATCATTACTACATCACCGTGGTCTTTACAGGGCCTTGAACCATTTACCAAAAGTATTTTATGAAAGGACTGGCTCACACGTGTCCAGTTGAAAAATCGCTAGACTGTGCTGAACCTCCTTATATTGTTATTGTTTGTCCAAAAGGATGAAAGGAAAAAAGATCCAAGACACCTGGAGGGATGAAGAGAAGGATATCTCCTCTGTGCTTGCCCCACAGATTCCCTATGTGACCAGCCCTACTCTGCCATTGATGGTACTGGAAGTTTTGGTGCCCAGCCAGAGGAGCTGAGGGATTTTCCTTCTGCCCCAAAAGCCACTGCCATCTGTGGAGCTGTGCGGGGGAATTTCATTTTCAGGAAATCTCCACCGATTCTATCATTTGGAGGTGGCAGCCAGGCCACTGCCAATCTCTGTGCAGTGCATCCCATCCAGGCTTTTCTACTCTCTCTCTAGATGAGCTTCGGTCTTCAGGTCTCTGTGTTCTCATCATCTTGAAACAACACAGATGTTGTGCAAGAGTTAATGCGTGCCAAGATTTTGAGCTGAGTATAGAAGTGATGTGCATAAGGATGCTTTTGGTCCTTACAAAACAAAACAAAATGGATGCTTCCCCTAAATAAGGAGGAATTTATTAGGTGTAAAAGTTCTGCTGTGATTTATTTAGAAGTGTGTTGTTCCCAGGTTTGTGCGTACTGTTCTTGAAACTGGCATTCTGTGACTTCCAGGTCATCATGCAGTGCTTGCTTTGGGCTCAGCCTGGTTTGACTCTGCTCAGATTTCCCCAGAACCTGTTTTTTTCCTGCACTTTTGCAGAGCCACATCTGGGCAGCTGGTGTGTGAGTCTGCCCCCGCTGTGTCCCTGCCAAGAGGTGGCCCAGGGAACTCCGCATCAGAGCAGGGCCGGGACAAAGCTCTCTCCACATAGCCTTGGGGTGTACTTCTCCAGGTGCCCACCACCCCTCAGAGTTCAGACACCTTTCTGCTTCCTGAACTGCCACAATTTAGGCAGAATGTGTAGATTAAGACACCAGACCTCAGTAATCTGCATTTTCAGATTAAACTGTCTGTGCTGCAGAAGATCTGTGGCTCCGAAGCAGCACTTGGTGAAACCAGCTGAAGGCAAAAAGATGCAGGAGTTCGGCCACTGAAAGCTTAGGTTGTCTTTGCTCACCTCTTCCTTCAGGTGAAGCAACAGGAGAAACATTTCTAAGTCTCTAAGGTGGTTATGTTCATGGAGAAGGGTTTTGTGAGGTACAAGCAGATGCAGTTGAAATAGGTCAGCACTGTTATTCATGTGAAAAGTGTTTATTCAGGGCCTTAAAATGAAAAATGTGATGAGATTGTTATGCCAGAAAATATTAATAAATAATTGATCAATAGTAGAAAAGGACTCTTTCTGTAAATAAACTTCAGTGTAATTAATAGCTCTGTGTTTTCAGTAGTGTGCATGCAAACGAAGCTGGGGATGCAATTAATGTGTCGGGGGCCTGAAGGACATCTGCAGATAAGGGTTAAACAGTCTATTGGAGCTGAACTCATGAACCTGGTTAAACTGCTGGACTTGTTTGTTTCAATAAAACTTTTGTCCCTGCTGTGTACATACTTTATAGCATTCTGCAAGAAACACTTAAAGTCAGGTTTTTAATATAATGTTGGTAGCAAAGTATGAAGGACAGAGGAGGTAACAGAGAAGGCAACTTGCTAATGCAAAAGCAGTGTACTGAAAGTCACTTTTATTTCTTATTTATAATCTACATGCACACTCTGGATAATAGATGACAACGCTCATTCAGTACTTTAACTTCAAAGCAGAGAGAAGGCATGGATGACAGAGCTGGGAGCTGGAACACAAAGGTACTAACAACAAGAGGAAAAATGCCTGTTTACTGGATTGCATTTGTTAGCACGCTGTCTTCAGATATTGTTCCCCCAGGAATAGTGAGAATATGTGCTGCACGAACAATGATTTAACATCTGAAAATGGTACTTAAAGAGTTTTCTGTCTGGTAGTAATGTGATGAAGGCTTCTGAATGGAACCTGGGGACTTCATTTCTTCTATTTATCTATATGTCTCCCTGGTTTTACTCAGTGGTAATTGCATATTTAACCCCTTAAATAGATTTAACCCTCTCAGCACCAACTTATTTTTTATTTCATTTTTGGTCTCACATCTGCTTTTGTAACAGTACAGCTGTGCCGCTGGCATTCTTGCCGGAAAATCAGAAAGACAGATTTTGGAGAAGTTGTGGCCAGGGAAGTACATTGAGAATAATACCAAGCTCCACCTCTCTTTCTCTCTTTTCCTCCTTTTCCTTTTTTAAGGAAAGCGGTAGATAATAGCGTCTGAGGAAGGTGTTTTAATGGGATTCAGTACAGCTGGGAGCCTTATAGCAGAGAATGAGAGCGTGAGCTGTAATGAGGGGGGAAGTTATGGAAGCAGCAGTAAATCAACAGTAAAAATTTGCTGCTTACTTCAGCACTCTACTTCTTTGCATCTTTCTCAATTAGCACTTGTTCTGCAGGGCTTGCTTAATAGCTTATGTGAAACAAATATTAACATAAATTGTTTAATTATATCAAAATCTTGAATTCCTCCAAGACGAAAAATTGTTTTTAGCTAGGAATACATCTACAATAAAACATCATCTAGTTAAAGTAAACGAGCTCTAAGGAAAGCCATAAGATTGTAGCTGAGCTACTTTTACAGTTTATTTTCATGGTATTTAAATTATGATACCAGTGGGTATTTTTAATTAGTGCCTCTTTAAAGTGTGCACTTGTCTACATAAGCCATTTTGGCAAATTTGACTCATTCATACAGTGGTTGCTGTAAAAGAGGCCAGCACAGCCTGCAGGAATTGGAATTAAAAGTTTTCTGCAAGCTGTTGTCGACATGACCACATCTCATTAACTTAAAAAAATGGAGATTATTTGCCTGAAAGCTTGATTTGACTAACAGTAATCAAATATTAGGCTCAGTGGAGAAGAAGGAGGAAAAACAGCTTCACTGTTGTGATCTATATCCTTAAGTGTTGTGTGGTTCATTTTAAATAGCTATATCATATTTCTGCTTTGACAAACATAACAGGGGAGAAAATAATAAGACACAGGGCTTTGTGAATAATCCAGGGTTAGTTTTATTTTCCAGTCTGACGTATTATTTACCAAGTTTACAAAAGGTAAATATAATTTCTCTGATGATTCTAACATTAAGAAGAATTAATTATCTTGAGTAGTTTCAAAGTTTGAGTACTGGAAATTGCTTATGTCTCATGATGATCTTTATCAACTGTGAAATAGGCACGAGCCTTAAATTTATATCCTAGAATCATTTAACTGTTTTAATAAAATATGATGAGGTAGGTTACAAAATTTTGCATAAAATAAACCAAAACGGAGAAATGCCTTTCTAATCCTGTGAAGCCTTTAAATAGCTTGTTAAGTGAAATAGCTGCAGCGGGAGAGGGAAAATCTCTCTTTTGTGCAACAATTAACGTATGGGAGTATGAAATTCAAAAATGTTTGTGCTTGAGAGAGTGATATGGTCAAAATTTGGCGTTATGTGACTGTGTGTTTTCCTGTTAAGCGAAGGACGGTGTCATACCTCGATGGAAGCTGTGGCACACCTTACTAAAAAAAAAAAAAAAAAAGGGTGCAGTTAGACAAAAGAAGATAAAGTCTCGTGCCTTTTTATGTCTTTGAACTGAGAACATGTGCTGCATTTTACTAAAGGAACATGAGCCTTGAATGTAAGTAACTGGTTTTTGCATTAGGTACTCCCTGGAGGTAGCAGAAAAATATCATGTCCCTGCATGAAATGCGAATGTGAAATCTACCAGAAAGAAATATTTATGACCATTTTATGCTTGATTAGACTTGGATGACATCTGTTAGAAGACAGGGACTGGACAAAGAGAGAGGCGCTCGGGGGCAAATGTTAACAGAGTTGTTTAGATGATGCTGGGGCAGGAGCGTCCATTTACTGCCAGGCAAAACATAGGAATTGTGTTAGCGAGAGTGCAGCTGACAGGAATTCGCTGTGATGGAGACACTGTAAACTGACGGGCTGAAATAGTAAAATGCAGCTGTTGATACTCGCCGCGCTGCCACAATTTATGGGCAGGTATCGCAGCTAAACACAGTGTAACTTTCAGGGAGCAGATGCATTAACAAAGTTATATAAATGTGAGTCAGCTATAAAAAAGCGACATCTTCACTTTTTAAAGTTGTTATTCCACTAGAGTGCACAGAGAGTTGGAAGGACTTCCAGAAAAGAAAAAGAAAAAAAAAGAAAAAGCTGGATTTTCTGGGGTTTGGGTTTTGTTTTTTTTTGTTTTAAGCCTCTGTGGAACATAGTGCTCTGAAGCAACCTGATTATTTGCTTTCCCCTCCTTGCTTTGTTGCTGGTGCTTTTCCCCATCCTGAGGATCCTGCTCTCTTTGGGCTGAACTGTGCTCCCGGGCTGTGGGGCAGGAGGGCTGGCAGCCAAGGCTCCCCGGGCAGTGCCAGCCCCAGCCCTGCCGGCCGCTGGGCATCCCTCACTCTCAACTTTGACAACTCATCAATTGCCAGACTTTGTGTGTTTTCAACGTTAAAACTGTTGTTTACAAGCTCTGCAGAAGTGGCTTTTATGGCTGGAGGTACAAACATTCACTTCACTCTGGGTCTTTTCCCAGCTCTCTTTTCCTGTAAATTTTCTCTGTCTGGAATGCTTATGGGAAATGTTATTTTGTTTTTGTTTGCAACAGCTCTGTTGTTTTGATTTTGTCTGAGTGGTATGGAAAACAGTACGTCACTTGGAGTGGGTGTTTTGTCTATTGGCCATTTGGCTATTGCACATATATTTCTCATACTTATTACATGATGACAAGGGAACCCAAATGGCATAATTTTCCAGTTGAATTTTGCTTTCCAGTTTAATAATAGTGAAAGGAAAACAAAGTTAATAGATTTAGCAGTTTTGATACTGCTCACATGCTGATAGATGCCTTTGGATTTTTTTTCCCTGTGGATAAGGGTCTATTTAGACAAAGGTCAGATTAATGCATGTATCAGTTTCTATAATAAACTGCATAAGGATTATGTTACACATTTTGCATACAGTTGTGAAAACCTGTAATTTAAGTATCCAAGCCCATAAAAGAGTAATAAACAACTTCAATATCATCAATGTGATTAGTCTATGGCAGTTTTTACCCTGATTTTTTGTAGGCAGTCCATAACAGAAGAAGTAGCGGCAGATGCCTTTTAATTGAAAAATGATCTGAAATAAATTTTGCACTTGAAAAGAGAACACAGCATTCTCCGTATAACTGTTTAGCTGGAGAGATTTGAATGTAAGATACACCGATTCTTGCATAGTATTTACTGTGTTGGAGAGAGAATATCAAAAGACTACAGAATGCAGCTTTAAGACTAGATAATTTTTATGTATAGTAGAGAAATATAAAATGGAAAGTATGATTAATTTTTCAATTTCTCTCTGCAGATATCTAATAATTGTGCCCATGGACTGCCAAAGGCTCCCATTAAAGATTTAAAATGCAAAGAAAGGTAGAATCAAAAAGATGGTATTTTGGATTAAATAATGTAAAATAACTGTAGGGCAATAGCAAAGTGAAAAGCTGTTGGCAAAATAAAAGCATGGTGTCAACTCTCCTTGAGACAGACTTAAACATTTACGCATTCACATGCATCTTTTTGTAGCTGGGAGTTTAAAAAAAAATAAAAATATGTAAGGGTTGCTTAAGCCAGCTCTGACTTTAAAATACATTTTCAGGCTTTCGGGTTTTGATGTGCTTGTTCACAACAGAGAGATGAAAAATACAGTGTGTGATCCTGTGTTATAAAAATCTCCATGAATACAGTGGCAAGGATTGTAATCTGTTGTCCAACATTTAAGAATATTTTAGCAAACTCTGCAGCTTAATGTTTCTTTCATTAAGTACCGACAGATACAGAGGGATCAGAAGCATTTTGCAACAGCTGCTGGGGAATGTGCTATTTTTGTTAGCCTTGGAAAAAGGGATGCTGCAGCCATAGTATATAGAGGCTGTCAGAAAGGTCCAGCTGGACTTTTCCTCCCTTTTCTGTACTGTCTTTATCACTTTGCTCAGTTCCACATAATAACATCTTCATCTGAGATTGCTGTGGCACAGGGGAACTGCATTTGTTGATCAAATTTGGCTGGATAACACTGTGATCTCGTATCCTGAAGTGCGGAGATGTGCCTGGAATACGTAAGCATAAAGCTGGCCCCTTGATTGATTGATTCTGCCTGTCACAGAACAAGATAACTGGATCAGTAAATACCCTGTGCACTTCAACTTCATCTACACAATCAAAAGTGAGGGCATCATGGGGCTGAAAAACACCGAGGCATGATGGGAATATCTACATTTCAGAATGATAGCCAGGAACTTGTGAAAAGCAAGGAAGAAAAGAAAAATTTTTTATTCTTTTTTTTTCCCTGTGTGTTAGTACACGAAGAGCAGTGAAAAGCACATTAATTTCTGTGTGTTTGCAGTGTGTCTGTCTCTCCGTGGATTTATTTCAGCTTCCCATCGGTGTAACGCTGCTGCTGTGGCTGGTGGTGCTAAACCTGCATAAGGCAGGAGTAAAACAGATGGATCAGAGTCCGGCTATTTCAGGGAAAGCATGTTACTTGGGGTCTCTTGTACGAAGGTGGCATTTTATCAGATAAAGTGTAATTAAGTTACGCAGCTAGCTGAGGCTGTTTGCTACTTCTGCAACTCCTAGAAGTGTTCCGCTGAACATCCCAAATTTGTGCTGCAGAGTTCAGCTTCGTCCTGGGAATTTAAATTAAATCTTAAATGAGAATTAAGAGTGGAGGTGACAAAAAAAAAAGGAGCTAAAGATGACAGGTGGCAACATTTAAGTTAAAAGGGCCCCACTTTAATCCAGACAGTGGAATATGAGCAAAGCAGGCAGGTTTCTCACAGTTTTGCTCTGTCTTTCAAGGGTTGCTTTTGGGCTAGAAAAAAACTGCCAATTTTAAGAAATTCTGCAGATTGGTGCTCCCCTTCAAACTGTGAGCGTGTGCATGAAGTATTGCTGATAAAACTTATTTGTCCATCTCTAGCCTACCGTGTCGTTTCTCTTTCCGTGCATTGCACAGGTGGTTTGTCTGAATGAGATGAAATGGCAGAGCGAGGAGGAGGTGCCTGCTCAGGCCACCTTCACCATGGCTTTAGCAATGGCAAGATGTGGTTACCTGCCTTGTCTCCTTCTCAAGGAGATACTTTGCAAGCAGGGAGTGTTAAAGCCATAATGAGTGTTTACCAGGCAAAGCCTGTGTGATCCCAGAGCTGAGCATCTCACCTCCACAAATGGGAACCACTGGGTAGCCAAGTAAGAAAATGCCAGCATCGAAGCAAATCCTTAGGCTTAAGGGTGCAGGATTAGGCAATCCTGGGAGCAGTTTATTACAGTGCTTTTGCTTTTAACTGTTTTCACAATTTATTATGAGAATTACGTGTAGAATTTGATCTGGCATTATTATTTAGCGCTTCATTTGCTTAAGGCACCGATTAGCACAACTTTCTGTAAAGCACCTGTAGGATTTGTTCAGGCACCTCAGAAGGTGTGGGGAGCTGGAGAGATCAAGAGCCCTTTTTTGAGGTAACTAAAGACCTGCTCCCCAGAGGAGCGTGCTTAGGGCCATGCCACGCTATTGCCTAAATCGGAAATACTTAGGCAGCAAATGCTGCTAGTTTACTTGGAAACTTCATGGGTTCTTCTGCATCTAGGACCGTTCACATCCAGCTGTGGTTTCAATATATGTGTCACTCCTAAGTACCGTACCATACCGTGTCAAAAGGATAAAATGGTTGTCTATGGGCTCTCTAAATGATAATCTTGTCTCTGTGGATTTTCCCACATCCCATACATTGGAGAAGGTGGAGAACTGAACCACAGGGTACTTTGCATCTGCTTCCTTTCCTTGTCTACGTAGTGGGAAACGTTGACTGCTCATTCCTGAATAGCGTATAGACTTTACAGTCCTCCGGGCACAGCTTTAGAGCTTGGTTGGAGTACCGTTACTTTACATTACTGGCATGGTTTGCTGACTCTCGGAGAAATGATTTAAGGAAAAACTGACAAATGATACGAATGGTGTTTTCCAACATGGACTTGTACCTCATTGTCGAAGATTTCCTTTTGACGATCTGCATTTTTTCATCTAGCACCTACATTTTATGGAGAGGTTGCTCTTCCTTTTGGAGTCAGTATGACTCAGTAGATGTGGAAAAGTGTACTGTGGCTGTGCATCAGAATTGCTTTCCTGCTAGGGCCCGTGCATGGCAGGCAGGTTTTAGAGAGAGAGTTTGCGGTTGTCTCCAAGGGTTACACGGCTTGACCTTCCTTGTTCCGGTGGATTCCAGCTTTGAACAATTCCTTTCTAGGAATGAATTGGACACGGGTGAGTTGTACTAGTCATGTATCTGTGAGGCTGCACATCTATAGTGTTTTCTGATGAGATGCCTGGAGACGCCAGGCACAGTTTTTCAGGCTAACAGCCATGGCTCCTGGGTGGAGCTGGAGGAGGATGGTGGCAGCAGGTACCCAGTGTGCTTGGATAGGTACCAGTGCTGTTTGTCCACCGTTTCAGAGAGCCACATGTGGTGCTTATAATATCATATCTGTATGCAAGGGAGTTGCTGGAGAGGCGGCTGGGGCCGAGTGACGGGTGCTCCCTGCGTGAGCTGATGTTCAGCAGCACAGCGAGTGCTCACCAGATGATCCAAGGTGCCGGAGAGCCTGTGCTCCAAACGAATGGTGAGCAGGAGCTGAAAGCTGGAAGTAAAATTCTGGATTTTGCTGGCAGGAAGAAATAGGAGAGATAAGAGTTGAGTTGCATTCTTCTCCTCCAGCAACTGCAGTTGTAGGGAAGAGATGAGAAGCGTCGTCCTCTGTGCTATCCTCTGGGGAAATCAGAAGAGATATGGAAGATCAAGTGGATACCACTGGGACGTGGTTACCAGAAAATGACGTAAGGACTTTCTTCAGGTTGTGGTGTGTTAGGTTGGGAACACTCAGCATGATGGGACACATTGTGGAACAGTAGACTGTTTGATGTGCAGCCCTTGATGGCTTATCACATTCTTCACGTTGCCGTCGCTTTCTCAGATATGTATGGAACAGACTCATTCAAAATATTGAATTTATTGGTGCAGAAATTAGCTGCAGCGAACAGGCAACTGTAGACTGTTGCCTTGTTCCTCAAAAAATCTAGCAAAACTGAGGGGGAGCTTTAAGCAAAGTCCAGCCATTTAACAATAAATGTGTTAAGTATCCACTAAGAATAAAAATAAAAAAAAATTCTAATATCTACAGAACAGTGGGATTTCAGACAATTGGAATTGTTTTGTATAGAAAATTTATGGTAAGTGGTTATTTTTAAATGTTGACCACTGTTATTAGGTATTTATGAGATTAGAAATGCAACAGAAGGCTAAAAGCAACCTGTAATACACCACAAGAGTCAAAGGTTCGCTCAAATTAGCCCATAACCACAGCTTAAAGAGGATGTTTTTCTCCATGTTAAATGCTGGAAACCATCTCACATCACTTCTCAGTGATCAAAAGCTTTGTAAAAGTGGTCACTGTTACCCAGGTAGTGTTGTGGATGCAGAAGTCAAATAACAAATATTGGAGTTAGAGGTGGCTGGGATCCTTTCAAGAAAGTCTCCTGGCGATCAAGGCCCTTCCTCTCTGTTTTATGTACCTTTGTCCTCATTCTTCTCTTTTTCCCTCGTCCTTCAACTGGGTGGGGTGAGAAGAGTAATTTTTAGGCAGCGTTTGCGGGTTGTTTTTATGTGAGAAAAGTCCTGAATTGGACACAGTGAGGGAAGGTGGGGCAGGTTCATGGCTCTGAGGGTAATTCTGAACCCCTCCACCATGGGCCTTGTTTTCTTTGGCTGGAGTGTTTGACGAGGCTGACATATTTATGTACAGAGCTAGTATTTAGCTTGGAATTTTACACATATGAATGATGAACTAAACAGAACTCATTTATTTTTTTCCTTCCCTCTGTAGCTTTTTTTTTCTCTTCTTTTTTTTTTTTTTTTTAAATGTGAGGTTACATATTACAGACAAGTCTCAGCATATCCACCCTGCGCTTGACCACCAGAATTAATAACTAGCCACGTTCCTTGATGATTCTATAGGGATTGGAAGCTAGGCAGCTGAGTTTGCTATGCAAGAGAGTTAATAAAAATTTTCATTGCTGGAGGAAAGCTTATATACAGTAGTCTGTTTGTCCTGTATTTCAACCACCTGAGTCAGAGCCAAAAAAGCAATTGTCTACTACATATTTCAAACAGATGCTGAGGGGTAAAAGGAGTGACTAGAATTCACAGCAATAAAATGCTGGCTCTTTAAGTTTGCTTGAAGGAAGTGAACCCATAAAATTTTTGCTGCTGACTTGTTTGTCCAGTTCTTTGAAGTATTTAACATTAATTTAGTCTGCAAATCATTGCCACCTCAATTTTTCATTGAAGTATCGAAGCCTGCTAAACACATAACCTTGGAGTGCGCAAAAAAAATGATTCCTTTAGCAGATACATTCATTTAGCAGTTATCCATTGGAAAACTTCCTGCTGACGCTGATGGTAGGACATGCTATAGGTATTTGCAAAGGAAAACTTCTCAAGTTTATTTTTTACGAATATTAATTTCACTTGCAGTAGGTAAGGGTATTTTCAGTGGTGGTCTATCACCTGTTTCCTCCCCGCTGCTCTTTTCTGTTACAACACCCATTGCTATTCTGCAACGGAAACAAAGGTAGGAGGCCAGGATGGTCGTGTTTGATTGAGTAATGGACTGTGCAAAAGCTGTTCGAGGTTGTAGCCGTTCGGGAGCAGACGTGCCTGGCCCGTGCTCACCACTGAGCATAACAGGAGCAGGGTGGGATGCCACAGTGACAGGCTGGCACACCGGTGGGCACCCTTGGTCCAGCTGCAGGTCCATCTGTGAGCAGTTTATGGCTTTCTGGGATGTGCCCAAAATTTGTGGAAAAGCAGAGGAAATTGGTGATGATCCCACTCATACCATGCAAAGATGAAGGGAGCATTTCCTGCATCTCAGATGTTCAGTCTTCCGAGCAGTCTTCAGGCTCAGACAGGCAGTGTCCATGAGGATCATTCCGATGGTCTTCTTTTCCAGAAAAAACTCTAGATTAATCTAGCCAGGAAGTGGTGGATGCCCTGGCAAATGGATGAGGTCAGTTGTTACGATGGGATCCTGATCAACGGCCCCCTCCCCGCCTTGTTTTTTTATTCCCCTTTTGCCTTCTTCCATCTAAAGTAAAGTTTCTCCTTTCTCCTGGACCTTGTGCCGTGGGTGATGCCGCACCACTGAGGGCTCTGGCACAACCATGCCCTGCCGGTGGCGGTGCGCCTGGGACCCAGCGGTGACATGAACGGGGGACATCAGCTGTGAGGGGAAGTTTACAAAACACCATCAAGCTTAAGTTGGAAAAAAATAGCAACACAGAGGGTGTCAATTGAAATCCAGCGGGGTGGGAAAGCTGCTGTACTGTAGTGGGAACGCAGCAGCCTCAAGGCCCTTTCAGTGATTGGTGACACACTAGAAATATTGTTAAATTACCTTTTCTATTGGTTCATGAATCCTGTGTCTAAAAGACTATTCTTTGGAAGAATTAAGAGAATCCTTATATTTGGATTAGATATGAACCTGAGATGCAAAACATGGATGTGGATTTGCAGTATTTGAGGCTGGGGTTTTGGTGTAGGACCTGTCTCTCTTGGCAGGTGATGGTTTGGAGGACTTGTGTGCAGTGCTAACCTGCGGCACAGCAAGGCTTCAGCTGGCAGGATGTTGGTATTTTGGCATGCTTCCCTCTTGAGCAGGGAAGCAGTGAAATGTTTCTGTAGAGGTGCCTTACGGTTGTTTAAAGATTAAAAGTAACATTTTTTTTTGTTGTTTTCAACACCAGAAATCGAATACAAGGATTTACCTATTTGGAAATCCACTGATTATATTGATAAGAGGACCAGAAAGTGAGTTTAGTTATGTTTAGTAAGCAACTAGAGAAAAAGTTTCTTGCATCTAATTCTAAACATTCAAAAGTCCTTGCTTGTTTGTAGTTCAGGAATATTGTTTCAAATGTTGAACTCTTCTCATCTCTGTCCTTCAGTTGCCCCACACATAAAATCGGGGCAGTGGAAAAGAGACTTATTAATTTTGTTGAAGGACTTGAAGATCATTTCAAAAGGGGTGTGTATTGCTGGTAGTTTGTAAGAGAACTTGGAGCATGAGCTTAATAAAGAATCAAGGCTCTGGTGAAACACGTTTTAATTCAAACACCTCTGGTGAGGACTTTCTCTGTAGCCTGCACAGTCCCATATTTTACATTCAGTCCCAGCATGGACTTCCTTTGCTCAGGGCCCCGTAGGTGAGCCATGAGAGCAAAATATACTACGGGGCCTCATACCAAAACTTGGAGTGGGAAATTTTAAATGTCCGGCCTAATTTTTCATGACCATAGAACAATAGCCAAGATTGTACTCTGGGTGCAGGGGTGGCCACCGGGCTGACCCCATTAGCCTCCACCCAGGCAGCTTTGCCCTCTCAGTGAGCTGCAGTTTGGGCTGGGACTGAGCTGTGGCACAGAGTGGCTGTTTGCATTTCTCCTGCGTTGGGGCAAGATCATTGTGGCGATGAGTTCGCGCCAAGAGGCGAGGGCTGAGCACGGCTGTTGCCCATAGAGCTCTGTTTTTCACCATCCTGCTGGGGAGCAGCTGCGGATGCATGAAACCAATAGGAATAGTGGTGATGCTGTATGGAGAGAGAGGATTTCTGAACCTGAAAAGGTCTGTTTATGTATCATAAAACCATTTCAACGTTATAAACCTTTAGAAAGCAGCCACTCTGCCTCCTCTTTGCACTGTGCAGGAGCAAGCATCGAGTTTGGGTCTCCAGTAACAGCTCAATATGGATTCTGTAGTACTTGGGAGGAATAGGGAATATTTTGAACACATCTCAATTGGCTAACAAATTTCAGCATTTTACAATTGTGTGCTAACTCCTAAGCTGCAGGCTGGAATCTACAGAGTGTTGAAAAATGCTGTGAATTGGTAATTATGAATTACAGCAGGAGATCGGTTCAGCTTAATGTTTCCAAAGCCTCAGAGATCAAGAGGTGCCAGTGAGAAAGATAAAGTATGGAGTGGCAGCAAATAGGCCAGGCTGCCAGAAACTTAGTTTCACTGTCTAGTTTGAGGGAAAAAAAAATCTTGTTGCTGAATTTTGTTGTGGGGAGGAGAGAATGTGGATAACATTTCTGTTGAGGCATGGACTACTTCCAGGAAAAATAATGAGGATGTGAAGCAATTGATGAGGTGCTTTTAGGTTTTTATATTTTTGTCTGGTTTATCTCTTAGTTTGCCTGATAGAGCAGTAATTAAAGTAGGAAAAGCAGGATGAAGAAGTGAGAGGCCAGGATGAATGATGGTTTGTTTTTTCTTAATTTTCCATCAAATGCACAGAAACATGACTTTAATATTTTTTTTTTCTTTTTTGCTGCAAAAGTATATGTTTCCCTTTTTTGAACACTTTTCTTTTCAGCTGTCATTTCCAGGAAGCGGCACTGTCAAATGATGTGTATATGTGTCACGTTTCAGCCCGGTCCAGGGAGGCGGTGTGGGGGGGTTCAGCTCAACCCTGCTCACCGCTGCTGGAGACGGAGCTGTGTCCTCCAGGCACTCGGGACCCCTGTGCTTTTGTGCTTGGACCCGTGGGTGCTGTGCAGTGGTAAGGAGCTGGAGTTGTCTCCCAGGCTTTACAGAGCATCAGTAGATAAGGATTAAGATTTTGAAGCAATGGATATCAAGGACTTGTGAGCACACATGGTGCCTAACCATCACCTCTAGCTGCTTTAAGTGTCCCAAGAAGAGTGAAGTTAATCAGTAGTAGAAATGGTTTAATTCTAAGACATCAAAAACCTCCCTTGCTTTTGCCAAGCTTATCCAAGGAGGAGGGCAGTCTTTGCTGGAAGGCAGCCTGTCTGTCCAGGGCATATCTAGTGAAAAATGAAGATTTTTTTTTTTTTTTCCCCACCACTTTCAAAATCCTTTTACCAATTCCCCAGATTATTGGCAAAATAAGGGTAGTGGCAGATTCCTTATAATTCTGTTCCCCTTCTGCATCAATTATCTGTCTTTGCGAGACAGAGCTTTGAGTCAGCTCTCCTTCATTTCTCTCTTCTGGTTGCTCCCAAGGGAGAGAGTCTCTTGGTAATAGGAGCTACATCAGTTCAGAGAAGAATACAGTTTTGTTCCCTTCTCAAATGACATATGACTATCAGGCATCTCATGAGTTCTCTGAGTGGGCACATGAATTGAACCTTTTAGGAGTCACGGTGATTAATGGCCTGATGGGTTGGAAGCAGACGCTCATTACAGGTCTCAGGGATCTGCCTGGTAGAATTAAATAGCTGCCATGTTAGCGATGCTCTTTTACCCTTCTGAGCTCTCCTACAAACGTCACCAGCACCGCAGAAAAAATGAAACAAAGTTTGCCACAGGGTGGATTAGGGGATTTTTTTACTTTTGTTTTTGTTGCCCGTGTGTTGTTGTGTGGTTTTTCTATAGCACAAACACAAGAGATGTTTTAGTTAGAGTTGGTAGAATTGTTTCTTGCCTTATATGAAACTTGTTATGAAGGGTCATGTGCCCATTGGCATGGCTGCAGTTCTTGGGTCTTAACCTGGCTTCCGACGAAGAATCTGTAATGCTGCCGGTGTCTGTGGAATGAGCTGGATCCCAGTGCCAATGTCAAGTGGGGATTTTTTCCTAATATGGACAGTAGTCCACAAAGAACTGGATGAAGTCCATCAAACTAACATCGCCAACAGCTAGTAGAACGTTTGGCTATGCTCTGCTTAGACCAGCCCTGATTTAGAGGCCAGAAGGTAAAAGCCTTTTTTGCTCCATTAATTGGCATTATGCGTCCTGGCAATAATGTACTAAAAGCACAAAGCCTGGGATCCTGACAGGAGGTGATGCCTGTTCACCAGATCACCGTTCAAGCAGCTGTACAGTCATGGCTTTTGCCACAGGAGGCTTTTTTGTTTTACTTTGCTTTATTTTTTTTTTCCCCCAAAAAAGCTCAGAGCACGATGGGAGCGGGTGCTGCCACGCTTCTCCAAACCCTTTCCCGTTCTAAATTTTTGGGACATACGTCCCCTTTACCTTCTAGCCTGATGCTGATGAAGTGCAAGTGTTTCTGCTCACAAAACTTCCACTTGTCCTAATTTTGGCAATGTGAAATTTGTGTATATGTATTTTTATCTGAGTATTCAGCCGCTGCTTTGAACTGGCAGTGGCAGCTGATTCCTGGTCAGCAGTAAGTGCTAGGTTTGTTTCTAAGGAAAATATCGTCAGGCAAGGAGGGAAGGTTGTTGGTTTGTGCTTTTTTTAAAAGTCTTGATGTTCTGCATTAGACGTAGACTGTTTTTAAACATCAGCATGTGTTCTTTTTCTTTGATGTTTTTCATGAAGAGGATTCTGCCTCCCACTTTAACGGAAGTCCCATGTTCCTCTTGCGTTGTTTTAGGCTGCTAATGATGTTGCTTACTCAAATAAATAGATATGTATGTGTACATTTAAAATGCAACATTCCCCTTCAACATAGCACTGAAATATAACAGAGACGATCACTCTAGTGATCTCCTGTGCCAGAATTTTCATGTTTTGAAATTAAAGTGGATTCTCCTTATCTTCTCCCAGCCCCTTTGATCCATTGCCTGTGGGTGTATGGTGGCACTAACGACAGAGGATGGGGAAGCTTCAGCTTTGCGTGGCATCATTAGCTCCAGAGCATTAGCAGCGTCTCTGTAAGGAATAGCTGTGCTCCTGGTATGCCAGGAGAGCAGCCTGCTTCCCCTGTGCTCGGTGCCAGGCGGGAGACTCCCTGCAAGTGTCCTGTGCACATACCAGGCGGTTCTACAATGCTCTTCCCTTTTCCCAGAGACCTTTTTGGTGTCTTGGCAGTGGAAACTTGCAAGGTGTTTCTTCTAGCAATACCTGCTTTCCAGACATTCCCGATCTTTTCCTTCCTTCAGGTAGCACAGAGCTCCAAGGACTAAGCTTGGAGAACTGACCTGTGTTTCTCTGAGTAAGTACCCTGTACCTGTGCTGAGAGTTTGCATGTGTTTGGTTTTCCCAGCTATTAGTTCAGTCCAAAGTATGTCATTTGTAGCTGGTCTCAAGTTCTGAACTCTATAGCTTGAACCTTTCTGCCAGGACTCTGCACGCAAGTACTGTCAAAACTGTTCTCACTGATGAGTCAGTTCCTTTTTTCCTCCTTTTTTTTTTTTTTTTAATGACGAGTATGCAGCAAGTGTACCCATTAGAATGTGCAGAGGGATGGCAGAGAAATGAGGATACACATGTGTATGTATCAGATGCTGAAGAGCAGCGTTCTTGTTATAAATATAGCTCGGCTGTGTTCCTTCTTACATTTCAGTTTTATAATCTGTTCCAGAAGATTTGGACAAAAATACCGTATTGTAAGAGAGCATTAGTTTCTGGGTTTGTCAAATAATAATTCTTAGTAAGGAAACTAGTAAATAAACCTTTAAAGATGTGCAAGATGACATCTTCCCTGGTTCTAGGAATTGGACTTGGGGATATAGATTTATGAAAGGTATAATAAAGGACAAGTAGAAGCAGGAGCAGAACTGTATGTATTATTTTTTTAGTTTATTGCTAAAATGTATGAATTGTCCCTTTTTTTGTCTGTTTTATTGGTGTGATTATATATGATCTCTCTTTACGTGTATACATTTTAGACCTAGTGGGCACACTATGATTAAATGTTTGCTTTGAGTATGTGTCCAGCGCATTAACTTTTCACAGCAGAAAGTTGTTAAATTCATTTTTATACAAGAGAGGCACCAAAAAAAAAAAAAGGGTGGGGGTGGGAAGGAGATTGTTAAATGTATGGAAACCCTTATTGGCTGAATTATATAACTGAATTCATTCAACACGCTTGGTGTATCTTGTTCTCCTTTCAGTATTGCCACTCTGTTCGTCGCCCCTTTTAGTGCTCTAGGCATATGGTATGCAGTACATCCAGGGAAGTGTCAACAATATGGCATATGTTATACATACTGATCTTGATACACCGTAGAAAATAATGGGCCTAACTTTAAAAGGCACGGTGCTAAGAATAGAGTGTGCTGCAACATGCAGACAGTGAATCCGCCATGAATGTCATGTTTGAAGACAAAAAGAGCTGTATTTTTCATTACTCTTGTGGCTTGGTTTGTATTTTGGCATTGCTGCAATTGAAAACTATTATGATCAGCTGAGTACAGGCTGGATCTTCACCTGCCTGGTGCTCGCACCGCGGACTCTGCGCAGACTTGGGGTCAGCTTAGACAGAGAGGGTGGCAGGGTGGGTGCGCAGGAGGGAGCAGGCAGGGAGCTGCGGGACCACCCAGTGCTCCGGGACTGCCTGTGGGAGCCAGGGTGGGACAGGCAGAGACACGTGCTACCATCACCTGGCCACGGGAAGAGGGATAGGGACGGAGGATGTCCTGATGCGCTTCCAGGAGTCATTAGAGTGTGGCATTAGCTCACCACTTAGCTCTGTCTCTGCGCTGTAAATGAGCCTGCACAAGCAGATTGCTGCGCTTACATTAAAACCACAGTGGTGGAAATGAGTCTTTCCAAAGACTCTTCCAAAGATCTGCCCATTAGGATCTGACTACGAGATCAGTGCTGTCATCTGGACTCACAGCAGTAAAATGGAGATGAAATGTTTTGTTTCTCATTTCTGGATCCTGGACTTAGTCAGCTCCCCATTTCGCTGTGAATGTTTCATCCACAGGAACACTCATTTTTAAATTAGAAAAAAATTTAAACAGAGGGTCCTTTGAAATGCTCAGCCTGAAAATTATTCCAGGGAGTCTCACCTTTAAAAGAAATGATTCACACGGCGCTATAGATATATGCGTATGTGTATGCCTGCATTGTGTTTATTGTGCTGCACTGGCCTGGCTCGGAAGCTGTAACATCTGAAGTGCAGAGAAGCAGTGAGCGGAGAAAGAAATCTCTTCTTTCCAACAAAGACCAAATATTTGTCCGTTATCTCTGTGGCTGTTTTGACAATTCCTGATATTCACAGAACCGTGCAGATCACTGCGTGGATAAAATAGAACAACAAAATATTTATTTTTAATCTTCGTTGAATGCTGAACGTTTTGTGCATGTTTATGAGGGTTAAACATTAATAGCAGATGTTGTTAATGAATAGAAGGCTTGAGCCAGCTTCTGAGACCTTTTAGTTAGTACATGAATTTTCTGGTTGATGACAATACTTGTAACATGTCTAATTATGAAGTAGTATTCCAATCAAGCCTTGAATAACTGAAGAATTTCCCCTCCTCTTTTGCGGTTATTTCAGTGGCGCACACACAGATCGCTTCAGTGCCTGTGCTTATTCTTAGTGATTTTTCTTTTCTTAGAACATTCATTGAGGTTTTTCCCCCAAGAAACACATCTACTTACGCCAAATGTCACCGCAGAAATGTGCGCACATGTGCTCAGACAGCTCCGCGTGCGCGGCGTGTGCGGCCCTCCGTCCCGACCCCACCAGCTGAACTGGTGCCAACCCCTGAAGTTGTTGTCCTAGTTTGTCACACTTCCAGGTGAAGTACGTGAAAGTGATTATAGGTAATAAATATCTTTTTTTTTTTAACTTATTGCAGAGGCAGTTTTTCCCCTGTTAATGAGGGTAATTTGACTTGGTTGAAGGATTGCAGTTCTTAAGAATTAATGCAGCAATCCAATTCAAAGATTTAAAGAGATCTAAGATTTTTCACAGGTCGTGTGCTAGTGAATGTGCTCCTATCACATAGCAGCTAATGGACTTGAACAACAGTCTGTCATTTACTGTTACCTCAGTGTATAGCAGCTTTGCCCTTGATAGCAAGTATACTTTCCCAGCAGTGCAGGTTATTTTGTAGTGTGGTATATTTGTAACACTTTTAAGAGACAGTATCCTATTTCCAACAGCCCTAATTACTGGATAAAGCCAGGTTACCTTTCTGGCCTTCTTAATGACGTGTTTGGATCCTAATCTGCACGTTCCTAAAAGTATTTTATGCTCTAATAGCCGAGTTTTCAGGTTTTTTTTCACATGTCTCAATGTATACACATATATAATATAATTTCTGCATTGCATTTTCTATGTATCAGTGCACAAAGGTGAATTACATATAAATGTGGAAGTGTTTGGCACTAGCCTCTATAAGGTCCCACTGTTTTTAGGGATGCATTATGTTTTGTAATGACATATTTGTAAATGCTGTTGAAAATGCTCTTATTTCTTGATCCTATTATGTTCCTGGATATTAAAAATCCTATTTTAAGGTAATTAGAAGGATTCTCTTCTATTTAAGTGTGTGTTCTCTAGACAGTGTCACTCTATACTCTGCACACAAGAACCTTTGTTCCTTAATTAGAAAAAGGACTAGAGCTCATTAATTGTGGGTACAAAGTGATGTCTGCTCAAATGGAGAAGCAATAATACACTTTACATAATGATTGATCCTGTGTTTTAAGTCTTATACTATTTTGTACTGATAGTGATAGATAAGCAACATACAGTGCAGGTTGCGAAGCCTTGTGTTAAGGTTTTTATTGAAAGATCTCTTTTTGCAAGGATAAACCTATGTCGGGCATAATAAATAAAGGATGGATGGTACATACAGAGCATCTGCCATTTAGAAAAGTCAGCACTTGTCAACAGTCGCACCATAGTGATAGCTGAGATACTGTAGTTAACTCCACCCTGTACTTTAGAAAATGAAATAATTGTGTTAGCTGTGCAGTCAAAAGCAGTTTGGATCTTGGCCTTACAGAGCTATTATTGTGATGAAAAGGATATTTTAATTACTGCTTGCAAACAGGATGAGTTATAAATGTTTGAGTATTTGCAGGGTGTTGTTTTGGATGATGGAGAGATGTGTACTTTGTCTTCTGAATTTTACCTTCTCCCTGCCAAGAAGCACAGCTTGGGAAGTTGAACCCAACACCCTTTACCAAAGGCTTGTGTTTATCAGATGGCCATAGAGCAAAGGTGGTCCGAGATGTGCACCACACATTGCCTGAAGGCAGGGCAAGTTCCCAGCAAAGGCCATTCCCAAAAATCTGAAGTGTCTTGGCGCTGAGCTCCATAGTCCCACTTTCAGGGTGAGAATGCCGAGACTGTGTCTGTCTGGGTTTGGAGTTTCAGTCTTCTGTTATCTGAAGCTCTCCAAAAGTCAGGGATGGAGAGAGCACCTCAGTGGGATGTACCTCGTTGAAGGATGATGTCCCTCAGGCTCCCCAGCCTGTGTCTCCGTCTCCTCCCCAAAGCCAGCAATGCCTGCTTCTCTCCTTGTCCTGGCTTCAGAAGGATAAAAACAGTCTGATTTTTTTCTAACCATAATGAAAATCCACGTTAACAAGGCGAAGTGTTTTATATGTGAAGAATAGGAAAGTTGGAAGATGGAGTCATTAGGTTTGTATTTACTAGTAGTTTCACAGATAAAAATGGTGATTGTTAGAATGGGGTATGTATTCCACTCAAAGTGTATCGGCACTAAAAGGACCCCAGGAAATGGCTGGGTTCTTGGTATCCTTCTCTGCTGTATTCCTCTTGGTGGGAAAGAAAAATAGTTTTTAAAAGATAAAAAACCTGTTCTTAAATTGACTATGCAAAAATCTTATTGCAGTATTTATTCCAAACCTGCACACATAATGTTCAGTCAAGGAGAAAACAGCAAAAAACAGTTGTTGATGGACTTAGCAGAGAACTGGATTAAATAAGCATTAGTCTACTGAAGCTGATTACAGGAATATGAAAATGCAGTATCTTAATGGTACATATTTTCATGTGGCAGCTCAGTTGCCTTTCATTTTGCAGCTAATATGTCTATTCTTATGAGTCATTTACTTCTTTAATTACCTTTTGCAGGCAAGGCACCATGGTATATTAATGTGAATGATTTTTACTGCCAGTTTATCATACAATGCCCCAGAAGTTGAAAGGCGTAATTGACTTGGAAGAGCAGCTCATGAAGGAAACAATATTTAGTTGACAGTTTTCCTTGTACTCTCTGTTGACGTTTATGAGTTTACACTATGCTAAAGGAGTAATAAACACAATTTTCTTTCAATAACAGGAAAGAGTAGCTTTTAAAATACATTTGTGGAAAACAGATTCGTTCATTTCTTGAATAATATAAAATAATGCGTTTCCAGTGATGAGATGTATATAAGATTGTCAATTGAATTAAACCTCGGAAGGTGCATTTATAACCTGCCTTAGAGCGTTAAAAGATATTAGGGTGCATATGAATTGAATCAATTTAATGAATTTTTAAATTATACACAGATTTGGATAAATCATATTCAGATCTGTGTGCTAGATTATTTAGCGGCCTTCTCTTGCTGTCAAGTGCAAAAGTTTGAAGTGGGAATTCGAGGTATGGAAGCTCTGTTTCTGGAGATGGAAGAACACTCATCGGAAAGCTCTCGATACACCCCGACTGGGGGATTATTGCCAAAACTTCCTGTAACTTCCCTGAAGCCACAGGCTTGAAGATGGTTTAAAATCAGCTTTGCCATCCGTCAAAGTCCATTTTCTTCTGGAATGCTACTTTTATTGAAATGACCTTGTCAAATCGCACATTCTTTTTTTTCCTTTTTTTCAAGCATCGCCAGGACTGCGCCCAGGTATGATTAATCATCCCATCCCACTTTAATTAATTTAAAGGCGCTCCTGCCCAGGGTGGGAGTGGGAAGCGGGCTGGCGCGAGGAGCCCTTCCCCGCTCGGTTTGCAGAGAGTTAAACTTTTCACAGTTTTCCCCGATTGTTTGCAGTTCAGCCCTCCGCAACATAATGAAAGTTTTCTAGCCATCTGTTGTTAAGCTGGCGGTGAGCAAGGCCAGTATATCCAAACAAAGTGCTGGCCTGCTGTAAACTGAACCTGTCAGTTTAGCATAGCTGGGCTGACCTCCCCGCGGCGCAGGGCACCGGCGGTACCAGGCACTGGCTGCCTGCTCCGCTTCCAGGGGAACTACTTGGGGGGACCGTGTTTACTTTTTCCACTTAGCGTTCCTCCCACAGGCTTGAACTAGTTTATACTAAATCTTTAAATTGACACTGGTTTTTTTTTTTTTCCTATTCTCAACTTTTTCTTATTTTTTTTTTCCACCCTCTTTTGGAGTGTACAAACCCAAATCCATTAAAACCTCGCCGTTTCTGGAATTGGAGCTTTTTGGAGGTGATGAGGGAGACACAGGGGACAACAACTCAGTGCATACATGTATGCTAGTGAAATTGCCTCTCAACAGAAAGAGGCATGTTCCCGAGTATCCCAGCTTGCTTTCTGTCTCCTATTGTTCCCTTTGTTCTGTATTATTTAAGATCAGTTACTCATTTGCTTCTGAGGATTGGGAATAAGAGGCAAGGTAGAGCAGAGCAACCAGCATCTATTGTCTTCCTGCGAACCACAGTTGCATCGAGAAGGGGCTGGAGCAGCCTTCCTCTTTCTTCTGCCGGCAGTGGGTGGTAGTTTCAGCATAAAGTACAAGAGAATTTGAAACTTTCTGAGCAAGATTGCAAAGAGCAGGCTGGAAATGCCCTTTCCTTGCCAGGCTGTGGGTTCGGGGGTTGTTTGCCTTTTTCGTCGGCATTAAATATGTGCTAGTTTGGCTCCTATCCTCTACCTCTGTGCATTTGTGCTTTTTCCTGTCTTGTTACTCAGATTGCCTTCCCTTTTTCCTTCCTACATCAATGCTAGTTTGTTTATTCCTTTTTGTCTGGTGGGTAATACATGTAATTTTCCTAATATTCACCCAGTGCAAGCGATTTTAACTGGTTTTAAGATTGGCCACCAAACTCGAAGCACCTGTGCCAAGAAGGAGAGTGTTAGGTGTTGCCTGCTTTCAGTGTTTGGTTTTTGGACTAGCCTTACTGTAAATATCTTTATGCTCATGCTACTGCCAAAATCACTCTTTCTGCTTTGTTTTCTACATTTGTGCTATACCTGCCTGCTGGTCTTTGGCTGGTTTCAAGTGTTTTACTTACCTCACGATTCTTGGAAAGCAGGCCTGGTTCTCAGTGACCCCAAACGCTGCAGTTCTCGGTCAGTAGGAGTTTTGCCTCAGGAAGAGCTGCTGGATTTGTGCCGCGCGTGAAACCAAGCTGCGCCTTTGAAAAAGCACATCGCAGTTAGTCTGTATCTTCTCAATGTATAGCAAATGTATGTGAAGCTCTGGAAAAGCAGAAAAAGGCATTAAAAGTTATATCTGGACTTTCCAGAAGATCCCACCGAGGGCGTGTGCCGATCCCAGCTGCAGGGTGGGAGTGCCCAGGTGAGGGAATGCAGGGATGCAACGGGGAAGGTGTTTCAGGTTACATCCCCTCCCATGTGTTTTGGGGGCAAAAGGAGTACGAAAGAGGTGGAAGACAATTTTAAATCAAAATGTCTGCACTTTACTAGGAAACCCCATCCCAGATCTAATCTATTTGTAAGGTGACCGACACATAAAATGCTTTTTGTTTTAAGGTAGAGGGAAGTGCATTCAGGATAGAGTTTCTGGTATAAATGTCAGGTGCAACGCAGTGCATGCTCACTCAAAAAGTCAAGCAGATAACCTTGGCATTTAGGGACATTGCCCTGTATAAAATGAAATTGTATTGTTTTTAAAAAGGAGGACTACATTAAGAGGTCACCTATTAGCTGTGTTTTTGCTAGCTGTCTGAAACTCAGCTCTACTGTCTATTAAACTCAAACCACTATGTAAACATTCCTGTGTTGTTCCTGGTCTCTACAATGGCCAAGGGGATCAGGTTTCACCTGCCTGCACATCTTCAAGCAATTAAAGCAATTAGCTTGAAACCATTTCACATTCAAGGTCTACTGTGACATTCAAGTCCAGAAGAAGTCTAGGGGAAAAGAACAGACTATGGAAGGGCCACTGTGCAGCACCCACACACAAATAACCTGCGAGGGGGGTTTGGGGTTTACAGTGACTTCCATACGCAGATGTGAGGTTTTGCAGCGGGCGTGCAAAGTTGCTGCTGCCGCCAAAGGGAAAAGATAAAGAAAAAGCACCTAGTGATCCTTTAAATTATACCCAAGTTTTGCCTGTTTTGCACTGGGACAGGGAGGAGAGGGAAATGGCAACGTGGTTTGGAATGATATTTGTGTGAAATAATACAGTGTTGTTCTTATTTACTGACATTTCTCCTAGCACGGAGATCATATTTTTCTTCTCGTTTAGGTGGGGATTTATATTTGGTGTTTACATTGTAAAACTGCACTTATTCTGGCTAATGTATCCGTTACAGTGACATTCAGCGATGAGTTTCGCTATTCCAGCAGTAAGTCTTGAAAGCTGCTATTTTTTAAAAGGTTGGAGCAGATTAGTGGTGACCTTAAAAGATTAAACTAGTACAGTTTAAAGATAAATAATCAGCCTTTAGCACATTAGATAGCTACATAAGCATGACAGAAGGTGACTTTCTTACAACAGTTTCCGAATCCAGGAAGCATTTCTACATTTGTAACTCGACTACGGCAGGGAATGGTGTTTTGCAGAAAGCGAGACATAAACTGATTGCACTACATCAAATTGGTTAATGCAGTTTTAAATCCACAGTTTTCCTGTTGGTTTTATTATGGAGAAGAGGCTAATTTTAAAAGCTATGCCTGCTGCAAAAGAAGATCTTGCTTTGCTGTCCCGGAGGGTGTTCTTAATCAGAAATAACCGCAGGCTAAATTATAATGTGGAATCCTGCTGCCCTTTAACCTAACACTGCTGCTTGTTCAGTGTTTGTTAACAAACAGCTCTAAGTACAAAATTGTTTGAGAATTACTTTTTCATTATATTTGCTGACTTCAATTAGAATAAGAAGCTTATTTGGGGAAGAAAAATTAAAAATGTATGGGTTTCTAGAGAAAGTTTCAGCAATTGTTTCACAGCAAATGTTGTCTCCGGTACGTAGCTGTGGACTCTGTGGTAGCACTAATTCAATTTAAATAAAATTATCTTCTAAACTAATATTTCTGCACCGGATGAAAGAGGCAAGAGCATCCCAAGACTCAGCTCTCTGGAAAGACGTACAGCTAAAAAGGTGGCAGAGGCTGCAGCCAGGACCCCTCTTGTGATTCCCCTTTTGCCTAAGGAAGAGACACCGGTTCCCTATCTCTGTGGTGTATTAGAGACCTGGGCTAGACATGGAGTACTATTTTTATTTCACTTTGAATAACATGTAATTGAAATGTACACTCGGCAGATTAATTGGCGAGTTGAAGGTGAGAACTGCTGAGTTAGTGGAGAAGGCTCAAGCCCTCCTCTTTTTTTTCCCCCCTTAAGTTTACACGCTGGAGTGGAAACGCCGTGGTACTCAGAAAGGAGGTGATGCCTCTGTAAAGCAGATCTTTCCATTTTTTTTTCCTAGCTTAGTCTTCTGTTTCTGTGATCTGCCTTTTGAACTGTTTTTGTGGCTGATCAGTTCCACCTAATATGTCTCTTGATTTCTGCTATTGTAATACTCAGACGACATGCTGTTCTCTTCATTTTTATAAGCTTTAGATGCTCCTGCCTGTCATACTCTGGCGGTTTATCTTCAGCGTCTGGATTTGCTTTCAGACTTGCATGTCTATCAAGCTGCTGTTGCTTTGAATGTGAGATCAAAAGAAGATGAATTCCAGTAAAAAATTTCCTTGTATGAAGAAAAGATTGGGGGCCTATGTAAACATCCCACTGACAGCTCCCAATGAGTTATTTTAGCAGAGCATTAGCACCCAGAATGACAGACAGTCCAGAATACATGCTAAATAACAAATCAGTCCCTTCAGCGGCAGCAGCACGTTGCCACAACAGCAATACGTTTTCTAAAGGAATCCTGTTCCTCTTTTTTATTGAATATGGCTGTTCGGCTGCTCATCTCTTCACGAGCTGCCTTTGAGTGCCAGCCCCAGTTTACTTTTTCTTGACAATATCTGTGTCGTGTCACCGATATGACAGAAGACAGGGCTTCGATAATTGGGTGGGGAGACGGTTAGTTAGTCATCTTGTGCTAAATAGGTAGTTTGTTTTAGGGAGGAGAAGGAGACGCCAAAGAAGGGAAAGCATCTGCCTGAATGCTAAACACACGATTTTGGAGATGCTGGATGCAAGTCCTGCACCCAAGACAAGTTGCGTTTTTTTTTGGGTGGATGTTTATATTTCAGTTCACACAGTTAGAGAAAACAGCTCTGAAGCCTGGCCAGCCTTGCAAGCCTGTTTTAAGAGCCAGTCACAGCTCTGAGGAGGGTAGGAAAGTCAAACTTGGCTGAACTTACGTGCAAATATGGATTTGCCTAGGTGCAGCGCTTTTTGCCGCTGTTTGGTCTAGTTGGGGACATAATTAATTCTGCATGTTTCTACTTACAGACAGGGAACTTAATAACGGAGAATAGCTGGATTTTTGCGCCTGGTGTAGCGCTAAACCCAACTTGGAGATTACCTGCGAGCTCCAGCCGATCCCACCACTTTGCAAGGGAAGCATTAGGGAAGGAATGCTTTGCGGTTTCTTTGTCATTTAGTAAAAGCAGAGGTTGCTACTGTGGAGGCAGAGACGCGGTGGCTGCCGGCGAAGGGCAGAGCTCCAGCGCCGTCTCCCTCCAGCCTGCACTCCGGCTGCACAGCACTTCCTGTTTATTCAAACATCTTTTTACCATTCTTCAGCCCCCGCTTCACAGAAACAGCCAGAAACACATCTCCAGCGCGAAGACGGAAATCTAAAGGCAGACAGTAAGAGCTTACTCTGTTAAACTCTTCATTTTCTCTGCGAGCGCTCAGAGAAAAGGAGCGTGCAGGCAGGGCTGAACTTTTAACGTGCTGCTTTGCGCGGGCAGCTTGGCAGCACAGGAGAGGGGAATTGCTGAGGTTTAAAAGCAGAAGAAGCTGGTTCATGTTGTTTATTGTGGTGTTGACAACGAGGGTGGGTTTTTTGGCATGGTTGTGGAGAACCATGGTGAGGACCAAGTCCTCCTTCAGAGCACCCGTCGCCTTGCGACATCCCTCTGGAGCGGGAGCAGCCATGTGTCACCAGCCCCACTGCTCACCGGGTGCTGCGGCTTCTCCTTGCGTTTGCACAAGTGGCAAAAGAAGAGAAAAACCAACCCCCCTAAAAAAAGGAAGTGTGGCTGCTGGTCTGGGCAGCCAAAGAGAAAGGTTCAAGCCCGCCGAGCCGCTTTTGTTTTCTGCAAATTGTTTGCGTCGTGGCTCTGGCACTGCTTGCGAACCAGCCTCGCTAATATTTGTACCAATTTCATGCTAATAAAAATCAGGCTGCTGAGACAAGCATGGCTATTATCTCATTCATATTACTATTGTTTAGACCTGTGGTACTAGAAAAGGAAAGGGAAGGCGTGCTCACTCCGGGTAATGGTTGTTAACTTCTCACGTGAGGGATTTTCTCTGCAGTTTTTCAGTATTAATGATTGTTGTATGAATGGTCTTCAGGGGCTTTTGGAAGATAGCGTAGATCCTCTGGGTAATCCGTGTTGCAACATGTATGCTGCATTTTTCCCTCTCTGTTCAAGTGACTTAAAAAACTACTTGATATTTCTTGGTTGTTTCTTCTCCCCTTAACAGTTCTCTGAAATAGCAGGTAACTTTTTTTTTGGTAAGCACATAGTGTGAAACATAAGAGAAAATGGAAAATATGCTGCCTGCCCTGTGGAGAAAACCCATCCTCCTCGAGGCTTTTCCTGCCTCTCTGAGATCCAAATACACTTTAAAATTTTAAACTGTAAACCCCCATCTTCCTAGAAAAGAGACCGAGCGAGAGAGAAATCAAGCTGTGTGTTCAGCCAAACCGCAAGTACAACAAACATATTTTTAAAATATATTGCTAGTCTGGCTTTTTAATGTTCAGAAGTTGTTCTACTTTGCAGGAATAAAAAATGGTGTTTGCAACTGCCTTAAGGACAATTTGTTTAACAGTAGGAGTAATTGCATGGGGAAAATGGAAAGAGTGACTGAAGTTATTTACTCAGATGTTAGTGTAGGTGTGGGGCAGAAAACTCACTGTGGGAACAGTGGGCTGCTTTTCTTGGTATCTTAGTCTATTTGATGACCATCAAATTTCCCAGCTCACTGGTTTTGTTTTTTCTGGATGGCATGTTTGATTATTTATCAGAAGGGAAAGGGAGTAGCTGAAGCAAATAAACATGTGACCGAGCTGTGTTTTGTTTTCCACTCAGAAGGCCGTGCCCTTTAACAGATATACAGAAAATAATAAGCGTATTGTTTTATGATAAAAGGAAATTATGTGTGTCATTTTCTTTAGCAAGGCCATTAACCCCTTGTGTTTGGCGGTCTCCGCCTTCTGGCAGCATATTGGGTTTGCAGCTGGGAATTAAAGGCACTTAAAACCCCTTCTTGTGTGGAATGTTTCCATGGATTGCTGCTTCACTCCATTGGATTTGCTGGATTTACTACATAGACATTTCTGCCTCAGTTCATCCTGGGTCCTCTCCCCAGTCCGACTTGGGGTACGATTGACTACACAAGAGGCACTTCGAATTTGTAGAAGGGTGCTGACTTCTGAGGAAAACCTTGGAGAGTGCTGCTGGGAGCTTTTTGCCACCAGTATTGGTGTCTGTGCAGCGCAAGGGGTTGCAGCTGTATTTGGTCCGCTGTAGATGATGTCGATTTATGTGATTCTTTTTTAAATGCCAGGTGTCTAGCATGTAGTGTGTATTTCCTTTGTAGTACCAGCTTAGGACAATGCTCATTATCTTCCCTGAAAAAAAAAAACCAAACCCCAACTATAAACTAAATCACTGTCAGGAAGTAAAATACAGGTTTGCCTCATCTCTGGGAAGCATGTTGCTTTTACAGGATTAAAAGAAACAAGTTAAGACTGTCATGCACATGAAAGGAAACTGAGATGTGGTTTGTTTCACATTGTGCAGGTAGGTATAAATTTAATAGACTGACTTGCTTTCAAAATCCCTCTTTGTCTCTCCGAATCGCATGTCAGTTCCAGCACGTTGATGAGCTCTGCAGTCCGTAATAGTGCCTGACTGCCGCTGCCCTGCAGTGCCGTATTGGCAGGAAGGCCCTCCTTCTCCCCAGGGACATAGATTCCCTCTATGGAAAGGCTTCAGATGAAAACAAGGAGAATTTGCCTGACATCCTGAAGTTAGGTTCAAACGTGCACATCGCTGGTGGGTCCAGGGAGGAGGTGGAGGCTTCGCCCACCGGCTGCTGGGGAACAGTGCTTAGTGTGGAGGGCAGAGCCCAAATGGGTGGCAGGGACTATAGCGGTAAGTTTAGTTTAGAGGGAGGAAAAATACGGGCCAGTAGAATAAGGAGATGAAACTTAAAAGTGGTGTGAAGAAGAAAGAGGAAATGAGTGGCTTGGGCCAGGTGACGGGCAGCCAGCCCTGTGCCCAGCGGCTCCCCAGGGTTCAAGGGAGTTTGGGATGGAATGGGGAATGGGATTTGGGCTCAGCAGTGTGGGACGGAGGTACCTAAGAAGGCAGAGGGATGAGAGCATCCCGTCAGACATAGGGTGTCTCCACCCCTGGCTGTAGACCTTGAGCAGAAGCCTGTGAAGGACAGTTAGAGGACCTGTCAGTGGGGAAAAGTTTCCTCCTAGCCTCCAGCGATTAAAGGTTGCCTTGTGCCCTGAAGCATAAACAGTTGTACCCTGATTTATACTTTTATCCTTCCAAAATTAGCTGTAAATGCTCTCATTACTATCTGTGCAAATGTCTAATCCTTTCTTTGCATCCTCCCTATGCTCTTGGCACTGGTGCTGTCTTGTGACAGTAAGTTCCAGAGACTAATTATAAGTTGTGTATTAAGAAAGAAAAAAAAAAACATCCCTTTATCTGCTTTAATTTTTTTGTTGTTGCTTCCTGACGTCATTCAATGTCCCCTTTCTCTTGCATTATGAGAAACGGCAAATAGCGCCAGATGTACCTTCTCAGGCCGAGTCACAATTTGTGTTCTTTATCATCTCCCCTCTTACTCATCCCTTGCTAAACTAAACGCTCCCACCCTTATCAATCTTTCCTCATATCTACCGAGGCCTTTAATCATTTTTGTCGCCTCCATCTGACCCTCGCCTACTTTTGCCTTACGAGAATCTTTTAAAGTTAAGGTTTTCAGAAGCTGTTCTAAATTAGGTTGTGCCATAGGCTCCAAGTACAGAGATGTGATTGGCAGCGTTAGTTCCCCATGTTTTGGGCTGTCCCAACATTTTGCTTCCTTCGTTCACCCAGCAGTGACGGGTGTCCGGTGGTACATGGTGAAATATCCACGGTCAGGGACTTTATTTCCTGGGCCCCTGTGTGTGCAAGTTTGTCCTACAGTGTTTTGGAAAACAAGCTTAAAATACGTTCCCTGTTTTGTTGACCACACAGGGAAGCGCGCGAGCAGCTGTATGCAATATACTATTTATGTTGTAGCAACAAAAAGGCACTCTTCCTTCTCCCCCCCACCTTACCCCTCTTGGCTATTAAAAAATATGAGAACTTCCCGTGCTTTTGACATCCAAGAAAAATGTGGCTGAGCAGTGAATAGTCCTCCAAATATTCAAAGGTCTGGTTCACTTTTGGATAAACACAGTAGTTCAGAATCTGATCTCAAGCCTACAGAAACGAGCTGGAAATCCCGTAAGACTTTTTTTCATCACTCAGACACAGTTCAGTTCTGGTTCAGTTTGTGCAGGGAGCCAAGATTTGTATCCTTTCTCATTTTACCAGGATGTGTTGGCCCATCCCTCTTTTCTTGCTGGTACAGACCGCTACATGCTGTGAATCTTGACATGCCAAAATAGAGCGAGCCATTTTTAATGTTTGGGAACTTTTTGCCAGATGCTTTTTAAATGGCTTTGATGAGTCTTGACTGTGACTCTTTAGAAGAGGAGACAGAAGGTGTTTTTTTACAGTGTAACCGCCTGAGGATTTAGTTTGGGCCTCAAGAAAGGGATTTTTGTAGCCGTTGTCACTGTTGTGGCTGGTTTGGGGCTCACAGGGTTCTGTGGTTTACTGAGTTTGAGCTCTTACCCCACTGCCCCTTGCTGCCTATCTCTTCCATCCCACAGTGGTTACTTGAAGAAGTACCCTGACCTCCTTTCCCACCAGGTTAGTGGAATTAATGAATAAGTTACAAAATTAAGATCAGGTGCTTTGGAGGCAAATCCCTGTTGTTCCCCTGTGTGGGGCTGGATCCTTGCTGCTGCAGAGCCGGTGTAGCATATGAGGACCTGGGATGGACTGTGGTGTGGCAGGGCAGGAGGAGCATCAAGTCTGCTCCTCCTCCAGCTGGCAGAATTAACCTCAACACCCATGAGGACGAAGAGTAGCAGCGCTGGGGCACAGGCAGCTCCACCCTATGGGTTTGGAAGAAAAGGGTTTCTGTTTCCAGTGCCTTTTCCTGAAGGGGATCTCCTCAACTGATAGCCAGGATCTGTTCCAGAAGAAAGAAGCTAAGCCTACTGAAAGAAAAATACGGACTCATCTTCTTTCCTTATGACTGAACTATTCTAGGAGATGCTTCAGCAAGAGGCACGTTGCCAGCTCCCTTGCTCCAAGCCTGCCCCCGCCGCATCAGGGACAGGATGTGAGCTGGGGTTTGTGCGTGTGGACCTCCAGATCCCTTTTCTTTTTCCAGCATGGGAATCACTATTAGTCACTTGGCTAGATCAGTTTGCTGCATCTCAGCAAAGCCTTCAGGGCCAGCTGATCATCCTATTTGAGTAAATGTTGCTGAAGCTCTCCTCTTTGACAAGCTGGCTGGTAGCCCTTTGGATGGAGCCAGCCTTGCAGAGGAGCTGCAGCTGAGCAAGGCGCTGGGTACAGGCAATCGGCAGCATCTTCCTGGCTCATAGCATCCTTCTGCTGCACCTGTGGAGTGGAGTTGGTTACAGGACAGGTGGAGGAGGATAATTTAATGAAACAAGGAAAGAGAGGATGAGATGGGGATGAGGGTGGTTTGAATCCACGGCTGGTGAGGAAGCCGGTTGGCAGGCCTGCTTCACCAGGTTACGTTGGATCCTAGCTGTGTCCCGTGGCAGAGCCCTGTGCTCTGTCTGTAATAATCCCCACGCTTCCCTGCTGTGGTACTTGGAGCTCTTGGCCTTGGCTCATTTTAATGTGTGGTATAGAGGGTCAGGATGGTGGGAACAGGGATGGAACAAGTAGCAGCTTGTTTCCCAGTTCTGGAGGAAGATGAAAGAGCTGGGTACAAATGTCAGAGGGAATAAGTGCTGCAAGAACATCTGCTTCCCTTTTTTTCATCTTCTACATTTTATTCCTCCTCTTCATTTTGGTTCCTTTCCTATTCTCTCTAGTTGGTTCTTCTCACCTCCCCCTGTTCTGTTCCTCCCAGAGGAACAGCACTACCCACTGCCGTCGCTTTGCACTATTTTTTTTTCCTTTTTGCATACTGCTCCACTCCTCACCCGTTTCCACACGTTGTGCGGCTCCTCAGCCTGTCGGATGAGAGCTGCAGCAAGGCTCCCCTCCAATGTGTCTGCCTCCTACCACCGCTCCTCTACATCTGCTGCTCCAGGAGAAGAGGGTGTCACAGGAGAGGAGCTAGAGAAGGGAGGAGTGGGAGAAACATGAAGCAGCTCTGAAGCTCGGGTGCATCTGAGCTTCTGAGCTTGTGAGCTGCATCTTGCCGCTCTGCTGGGAGCAGCTGTGGAGTGGAGCAGGGTGTGAGGACAGATGGGAGCTGAGAAAGAAGAGAAATTGCTGGCTGAGTCTAAATCCCCCCTCGTCCCACCCGGGAGAAACAAAGGTACTTGCCTGGCGAGACTAAATGACAGCAAGACACACTTTGAGAGGTGGGCCATGCTTCCCCTGGGAGAGGCCCCTTTAGCTGCTGGCCGAGTGGTCCCTCAATTCCTAAAGCCGTTGTGAAACTTGGGGAAATGTAGATGGTGGGAGAACTGCATGCCTTTTGCTGCAAAGTCGTGCTTCGCCTACAATACAGTGGGCAAAGCTTAGCAGCAATCTTCGCTGTGTAAGGATCTTGCTTTCTGTTATTGCTCAGAGGTCAATATAGAAGGTCTAGCTTCTGGAGTCTGGGACTGGGATAGCATTATATTTTTTACAAGGATAGATTCTGCTCTTAAAATATTTTCTGTCTCATCTTTCTGTGCTTGTTGTGTTGAATTTTGCTTTTTAATGACCATAACTGAAATAATGGAATGATGATGATGTTGGCTGGGGAGTAACTTTCCAGATTTACTGCTTGGACACTTCAGATGGCTGTGGGACCATCTCTGATTTCTGGGAACGCTTCCGTCCTCCTTTCTCAAGTTGCTTTCCTGACGGGCAGCTTTGTCCACCTGGAAAGGCCCAAAATCCTTAGGAATCTGTACAGACACATGGGATTCTTGTTTGTGCCCTCTGTGCGCGTGCTTCTCTATTTTGGGGGTCATTACTGCACAACTGCCCTGGGAAGTGACAGTCAGACAGGGCGCTGGTTTCTTTTGCAACCCCATGTCCGTTGCTTGTCTCTCCACCCTCCAACAAGCATACCTTTCCATACATCACACAGTTTTGTGATCAGTTTTTCCATGCCTGATAAACCTCAGGTGCAGAAACAAGCTGCTTCTGGCTTTAGAGTCAGGCCCATTATAGCTGTAGGTCTTCATATTTCATTAATAGCTGATTGATATTAATATCGGATTGAGCAGATGGGCAGGGAGGAGCCTGAGCCCTTTTTCTTCAATAGAAATAGGCTGATGGAAAAACAGTTGGAGAGTCGCTGCCTTGTACTACTGGCTGCAGCGGTGGAATAAGTTAGCAAGAGGCTCCATAGGACTGGATCTTGTTACTGTTTTCCTTATGTACTAATACCGTAAGCAAGTATATGGCATTTAAGCAGCATTTCTATTTTTACATTTCTACGCTCTTTTTCCAGTATATTTCCCTTCCTCAGCCCCCTTTCTGAACTGGGAGTTTTTGGCCGCATGAAGTCAGAGGCAGGGCTATGTTCTCACTCTTCAAGCAGAACTTGCCTGAAGAGAATGGTGAAACTGAAAGATTGAGCTGCTTGTGTGAAAATGTCAAATCACAACAGTAACTCGGGTGATAGCAGTGCCGGATGCTCTGGGCAAACAACAGCTGGGCAAACAAGTTGCATTCTGTCTATCTTGCAGTAAAATTGCCTTGGTCATATCTGATGTGTGCTTCCCATCCGTCCGTCCCGTCCCCCCCGCCCTGTCCCAAATGCTTAAGTAGTTGGGAAAGATTAAGTTGTTGCCACATCCCTAGGCACAGGGAGAGGGATTTTCAATGGGGCTTCCCACTTACTCCATGGCATCTTTGAGTGAAACAGACTTGATTAATCTCACACTGGATGTGCAGTTACAATTTTTCCTGGGTTAGATGTCACCCAAATGTTGGCTCCCAACTATCATCCCAAGTTTGTGCAACGTCTCTAAAACACGGTGTTTCAGTTGTCTTTTATTGGTCTCTGTTTTATGCCAGAAAATCTGCTTATCTCTGGGTGATTTCCTAGTGGATAGGAAAATAGCTCAGGAGTTCATTTACTGTATCTTGCATTTAGGTGGAGGACTGAGCAGGATCAAGATGACTCAGTTGGTAGTGAGCCTTTTACTGATGTCGTTCTTTCAAATCCCTGTTGATAGTGACCGAAAAACCATGACACTCAGAAGATGTGCTTGCTAGGCAATGCTTTTTGTTCTCTTCCTTCAATAAGTGGGAAGATTTCTTATTTGCATTTCATTGCAGAGAGGAGGATGAGTGCAGATGCTGTGTGATTAGCCGCTGGAGGCCAGGACTGCTCTCTGGGTCTGTCCCAAGCAGCTAAGGCAGGGCTTGCAGGGTCTTTGAGAAGCACAGATAGACAGCATGTAGTGTGGCTGCTGTTAATCGTGGCCCCAGGTACCTGAAGCACCTCTGGGGCTCGGGGGGCTCTTACCATCTCTGCCTGCTGGTCCCATGAAGGAGAACTCGGTTGCTGGTTCACCACAGTCCCCGGCAATTGTTCACTTGCAGAAGTGCAAGCACGTGGTGAAGATTTAGGATGTAACCATGGCAGTGGGTTGGAATGTGTGAAAAGAGCTTGGAGATGTCAGAGTAGCGCTCGTGAGTAGAGGGCCACGTTAGCAGAGCTGTTGGCTAGCAGTAAACAGTCCTGGCACCCTTGTTTCAGGACTTGGCAGCAGCAGGAGTTGAACCGAGTCCAGCTTTACTCTCTACTGCCTGTTCAGTAAGTTGAGGACAAGGCAGATGATTAAGGAAATGTGGGGAAACTGCTACAGAAGCTTTTGGAAAGATAAGAGACTTTGGTCTCCATGTCTGACAGTCTGGCACTTCTCACTAGCATTGAATTCATATGCAAATCAAAGGCAACATCTACTCCCACAGGAAGCTTTATTAATGTACAGGCCTGCTTGCGAATCTCCGTGCTGATGAAGGTTGTGGGACTGACTTCATGCTCAAAAATTATTTTCTTGTCTCTCCTCACTTGACTGCTGTGCAGCGTCGGGAGCCTCAGCAGGGCTCCTGAGCCAGCGTCCAGCGATGGGCTCCACGTGGGAGCGATGCCTGCGTGGAAACAGAGAAGAGGGTAGAGGTACAACACTTGTTGGCTTGGATTAAATGGGATCTGCCAGTGTAATAAGGGCACGTGTCCAGTGGGCTTAAACCAACATCAGCAAATTAATTTCATGAAAGCAGTCCAAATGAGCTTGAAATACTTTGCACATCAGAGGAGCGAGGGCTAGTGCTTCTTGGACTGAGCTGTCCGTCTTTCTTCTACGCATCCTATCGTGGTAAGGAGTGCAGATGGGACTTTGAAATAGCGGGAGTAGTGCTTAGTCTGTGGCAGGAGGGAGGAAAGGCTGAGCAGGGGAGTGCAGAAAGGCAAAGGGACTTGGAGTCCCTGGGTTCACCATACCACTGAGGGCAGAGTATCTCCTTGATGCAGATGTTCAGTGAGAACCAGAATTGAGCTATAAACAACCTTCCACATCTCAAACCCAGGTTCATCTAATGCTAAGCTTTTATTTCTGTCAGTTTAACTTCTAAGCAGAAGAGCAAAATCTCGAGAGAAGAGGCATGGGAAGTGCCACTTCAAACTGCAGCCTCTGAGCTGTCAGCTTGCTGCCATCTCACCTGCACCTGCCCTCTATTTTTCTCTGTTTGCTGTTCCTGTCCATCCTGGCTCCTTGTATCTGTGATGCTCATTTTTAATCCTTTCCGTCCCTCTCTGTTCCACCCTCCATGCTAGTCCCTCCCTCTCACCATCACTGGTCGGCCCAAGTCTCAGCTGGAGACCTGTCCCACCAGGACAAGTGCTTCTGGACTTGGAGCAGGAAGGTGTCACGTCGAGTTGGAGAGCCTGCACAAGGAAGGATATGTGGGGATGTGGGTGCTGTGATGGTGGGCCTGGAGCAGCTTTGCTCCATAAGAGCCTTGCCATTGTGAGCCTAGCCAGAGGGCAGAGATCTCCATCGACGTGGGCTCAGCTGTTGTAAGGTCTCATAGCGGCAGCAGCCACCACGCTGGGCTGCACAAAGCTTTGTGGCCATCTCAAGTGGAAAGTGGGCATTTCTTACATGGCTACTTGTTCTGGGAATCTTCAAAAATTTCTGGCAGCCAGTTTTAGTTGTGCAACCTCTCAGCTGCCAGAATGGATAGAATATGATCATATCACATGAAATGCATGCAGGGTCTGCTATAGCAACTGTATTTCAAAGAGACAACACATATGGTGACTGGTTCTTTTTGGAATAATACCTATAAGTTGATGATGTTTTATTCAAAAAGGCTGTAGCTTGAAAGGTTAGGGATGTTCTGATTGTTTGGTGTATGATTAAAGAAAGGCTTCTGTGGGTTTTTTTGGCCTATTGAATCTAATTACTGGGAACTAAAATGATCATTTGATTGCACATTTACCTGGAATTATTCTTCTGCAGAGCCAGTCTTAATAATATATAATAATATGTTGCGCTTGTACTGTATAGCGTTTCTTGTCTGAGCAACTCAGAGTGCTTTACAAGTATTCATTAATTAAATAAGCCATACAACACCCCTATTAAGTAGGTATTTGTTGCCCATCCCCTTAAATCTTGTAGGTTTTATTTCTGCTGCCTCTGCCCACCCTTGAAGATGCTTTAACAGCTAAATAAGCTAATTCAATAAAAATAACATTTTTTTAACTATGCTGAACGCTTTCTGCATAAAAGTTCCTTTTCTTGCATTATATTAATTTGTAGGCTGTAGGGTCTTCTGGTTCTTGACAGTGAACCAACATTGGGGGTGGCTGTGCATGGGAGCGCAGATGCATGCCCGTCCTGGTGTGTGTCCATGCCCAGCATCTCCTTGCACCCGTTGTGGGGACAGGGACTGTTTCAGAGATGCCATGGATGCACTGAACGCCAACCAGCTTGAAACACAAAATCTGATTTTACTTTCGTTGCACCAAGCTCTGTTGAAAATTATATCCACCCTTATAGAGTTTTTCTGATCCAGTGGAGACTTGTTGTTAAATTGAAAGGAGGGCTCATTGCAAGGGCACGGTAAGGTCTTTTCTCCCTGCTTGTCCTGGGCTGCTGGCCGCAGTGGTTATTCCTCAGCCCCCTGGCTGCCGAATGTTCCTTCAAAGGTAAAAAGATGGTCTAGGTTGTAAAATAATAAGTTTTTAGTGGAGGGCGGCGGATCCAAGTTTGCATTCCTTGGTGTCAAACCTTTTCTGGCAGTTCTGCACTGAGATGAAACACCTTGCAACTTGGAGAAGCAAGTGAAACGTGAAGCGTATCTGACTCCTTAATTAAATAGGTATTAATTAAATCTCTCAGAGAGCATACACAGTAGGAGTGGGGAAGGCTTTTTCCCTCCTTCCATGTAGGCATCTTGCAAAGGAACTATTTTTCTTGTTTTACATTAATGAAGTCTTCAGCCTTCCCACTTTTCCACCTACACATGTACTGAACGTCTCCAAGGAGACCAAGAAAGCCCAAGTCCGGTGCTGGTAAATCCTCTGGGAGCAGGAGCCTTGGCTGTGTCACAGCCTATCTTGCAGGGATCTGCTTCTTCCTTGCGGTCCCCCTGTTGGGGGGAGGGGGGGGCTGGAAGGGAGCTGGGGCAGGTACTTACTCTTTGTCGTGCTTTCTGACGTGCTTCATCTCATTGTGCTTCCTTTTCCACACCAGCTGGAGAAATCAGGTATCATGGCACGAGTGGCTCTACTGCCCAGGGACGCTTTTCCCTTGATTTACTCAAAATTTTGCAATAATCCACCACCATGTGATGCTCTGCTCATGCTTTTGAGGTCATATCCCTTACTCCTCCATCCCGTGAAGCCATACTGTCCCTTTGCTGCTCTGCTGCTCTCCCATCAGAGTCCCTGCCACCGGTCTTAGTGGTTTTGGGCAGAGTGAGGTGCTGTCCCGACTCCTCGGTGCATTCATTCTGGTGCTTTACAGCTACCTCAGCCTTTAGCACAGTATCTCCAGGACTCAGCATGGCTCTGCCTGCCCCTGGTTCTCCTGATCTTCCCACCATAGCTTTTCAGAAGTTTCCTTGACTTTCTCCAGTGCCCAGGAGAGCTGACAGTGATGTAGCCCTCTTCTGTAAATCAGACCTGACCCACTGGCAAGGAGGAGCATGAAAGCCATTAGCGCATGAGCCTTCCTGGTAACAAGGAAGGGGATGAGCCACTCCAGGCGAGGGATAAAAATAACGTGTGTGGTGCTCACCACCAGCATTGTTGAAGTTACTTGGAAGTTCCCACAGAGGAGTCAAACTTGAGGTGCTGATGTTTTTCTCCATAGTCAAAATGCAAAATGCAGTGGTGGGGTATCACCCCATTGCGTGTGAGTGCTGGGTTGTTTTTTTGTGGAAACCACTGCTTTCCTCACTGGAGGTTCTTCAGGAATGGAGCAGTACCCCATGACCAAGGGGTGCCTTGACCCTATGCCATATGTGTAGCTCCCCATGCCCTGTCTGCTGAAAACTCAATTTCCCAACCTCTTTCCTCGCAGGCTCTCCAGGTGGCACGACAGCTTCTACTGCAACAGCAGCAGCAGCAGCAACAAGTTAGTGGATTAAAGTCTCCGAAGAGGAATGAAAAGCAGCCAGCCCTTCAGGTAAGGGGAGCCTGTGTGCCTCCATGAGGGGCTGGGGCTTGTAAAAGCTGAATAAATGCGTCTTACTTGTGAACGTTGGGATGGGACTTTCAGGAGCTTTCTCTCAATGAAGTCCATAGAGTGGCTGTGGCTGATACAGGTGGCGTGAGGACCGGTTCTAGGTGCTCTTGAAAATCCCACCCCCGGTGTATTTACAAGTCGTGAGCATGTACTTTTATTAGCATCTAGTAGGGTTGGATCATGACAAAATGGAATAGCTTTTGTTACCGTGTCAGTGTGCATAGGAGATTTGCATTAACATTTTTGTTTGATTGCTGTTCCATTTGTAGTCTGTGTTCACTCAAACCGTTGATTTGCTGTGTCAAGGATATTGGGAAATACTAGGATATCATATCATCGGTGTGTTTTTTCCCCTTTTATTGTCTGCTGATTTATGGACATCTTCAGAAATAAAATCTAAATATTATCAGGCTTTGTGCTGTTATGAATTCAGAAAGCTAAAACCAATACAGTATTCCCAAACAGAAGATGTATGCACACATCTGTGGCTTTGGAGTACATTCTGCTAGTCTTGCGGGATAAATCACGGGAGTTAAAGACAAGAAAGACCTATTAGGTCATGTATCACATTTTCCTTTTTTTTTTTTTTTTATTTTTTTTTTTTTCCTGTTCTAGTGTTAGAAATCCCAAGCGGTGGTGGGACCGCTATTATTTTCCTTTGGATGGTTTTCCATAACAAAGCACAAGCTCAGGAACTTTCCACTTTAATTCCATCCTCTTGCTCCAAGTAATATTGCTTGTATAAATACTGAGTCAGTCCCTTGCCTTGCCTCGTGTTCACACTCCTCAAACATCTGAGATACTAACATGTACTTGCCAGTTTTGGCAAATTATATGTATCTAGTTCTTTATGTATTTTGAAAACCGGCACTTGTAGACCCTTGACCACTTTGCTGGTTTGCAGCTGGTTATTGCTTTTATTATTGCTCTCTTTGCAGTTGCAGCATGTCACTGTATTTTTGATAATAAGTTACTGAGTACAGCAGTTCAGCTACAGTCGCACAAAGCCCTGTAGCTGGGACATTTATCTTATCTCGCTCTTCTGTATCTGATGCTTCAGCCTCTGTAGCCCCAAATTCTTTCTGGTTTTTTTTTTTTTTCCGCTTGTTGTCATAGCACGTTGTCAAACTCATGTCTGTTTTGCTCTTTCTAATTTTTTTTTTAGTTTGATATACTATCACCATGAGTTCCCTGACAGCATTGCTGCTTCTCTTGCCTTTTATATGTACTTCAGATTATTTTCCTCCAAAAATACAGATCCTGGGCTCTTTAAATATGTAGTAGAATATGGAAGGTAAAGCCCATCCCTGAAGGCCTTGACAGTAAAGTGAGAGTGCTCGATCCTGAGGTTCTTACCTAAATAAAACTGACTTCAAGAGGAGTTTTTCCTGAGTGAGGAATAGCTATTAACCATAGCCCTTGGCCCTGCGTGGACAACTTCCAGCCTTCGTGTAGTGATTTCATCTTCAAAGCATTTTGCAAATACTAATCTCCAAAACATCCCCAGAAGGAAAGTCTGATAAGTAAGTAGCATTATCCCAGTTCTGGACTGGGAAACTGAGGGAAGCAGGTTAAGTGACTTGCTTAGGATCACAGAGGGAATTGGTTTTAGAGGTAGGATTAAGATTCATGAGTTCCTGGCTCCCACCCCCGTGCTCAGGCTGCAGGACAACACCTCGCACTTTATAGCTGAGCTGTTATTTTGGAAAGTATGAAACATTTTGTCATTGGGCAAAAATACGTTTTATTGGCAGTGTAGAGCGCCATAATCCAAAGCGTTACATTAATGCTTTCAAAAATATTTTATTTGGTAAATCCATAGCTGATCCATATGCCTTTTAATAGACTCTTCCACTGGGGACATTTTTAATGAGAGATTGTGCTGGCTAGGTCCAGTGTCAGGTACTAAAAGAAGTGCTTTGTTGTGCAGATGTCTTAAGAATAGCTCCAGAGGATGAAATATGACTGTGTTGACCTTTCAGCTGTGAGCTTATTTGTCAGGATTCAAATAAGTTGAAAGGATCAAACCAAACAGTTTCCGTAGTCAGACTGGGAATTGTGTTGCAGAGGTCAACAGTGAAGGCCACATCGCGGATTCCGTAACATAGCCAATTGTTGGTATGTATTAAAGTACCGGAGCAGCTCCTGCAGTCAGAGACACAATTAAAATTCTAATTTATTAATGTATACAGGGAGCTGGCCCAGCCTGTCACTCACTGATTCAAATGACTGCCCAGTCTTTTTTTCCCCCCCTCCTCAGTCCTGGTGCTTTTGCGGTCTTAAACGTACTGGAAGTCCTCTTGAATGTAACAGACCCTGAGCGCATCCCTGCAATGAAGATCGGTCGCTAAAAGGAAATGGTGGTGTTGGGCTTTGAATTTTTGAGTAAAACTGCACCCACGCAGGCAACCACACCCCATGAAGTCGGATGGTGCCGCACTGGCGAGGCAGTACCCGTCGCTGACAGTGCATAGAATAAATGTCGAGGGTGGTGCAAATGCACCTGTTTTTCAAGAGTTCGCTGAAATAATGAATCAAGTCATCTCGATTACTTATTTTTTTTCCAGCAGACTTTGTGTGTAAGAAGAATACCATAAGCATCGCTTATTTCTGCTGTGCTTGGTGAGGGCACTGGTGAAAAGCTCCCTAACAGGAGTGCTGGGGAGCTGTGTTTGCATGAAAGGGAGGGAAAAAGGATGTCGTTCACCTGGGGTGCTGGTTCTCCTAATGAGATGCCCCATGGTCCTGCCTGCTCCAGGAGGGGACACTGCTGCAGTCCCAGGTGGGGCTGGAAGAGCTTGCTCCGCCTTCAGTGCTGGCTGGCAGGCTTTGTCGTGTAAACCCCACTGCCACAAACAGACATGGAAAATTAATCTCCTATATGCTACGTAGCTAATCTGTTATCGCCTCATGGATAATTTCCTATATACCTTCTTTATGCACTTATAGAATAGCCATGGTGCTTAAACATAGCCTGACATCCCGTGGCTGCACTGGGGCACAGTGCCTGTAGTAGCATTTACATGACAATGGGGCTCCAGTGATGTCTTTGGGCTCTCTTGACCTTGATAAGTCCACCTGGAGACCTGCTTTTAGCAAATTTTCAGATATTCAGTCTATAAGAATTTGGGCACAGGAGTGGAGATGCGCTCTGCTGATAGTAGAAAAAAAATAATTCTCCACATACACGATGACTCACATTTTGAGCCTATCTCACACTGCCGTGCTTTATATTTGGCAGTGACCTCTGGTTTCACAGCCTGATGACACAAACAAAAGAAAATTGAAAGTTAAGAACTGGATTTAGTAACCAGCAGTTGGGAAAAGAATAGAAAAAATATCAGCCCCATGAAAATTACTGGAAGTCAAAAAAAGGCTACAGCATGTTTGATAATATATTTACCGTAGATGTTGGATTTCCTTGAGCCTGTGAAACAAATAATTTAACAAGCCAGGTGTGCTTAGGATTTTGAAAAGGTGCACATTTTTTCTGACCAAGATAAATATATCTTTGTATTAATAGATGTATTGATTAAAATTTGCAGCTTTAATTGCTGTGATGCTCTTAACGATTATTCATTTTGGTTCTTCAGGCATTTTAGTTGCTGGCAAGAGCACACAGATTGGAAACAAATCAAGAGACCCATTTTCTCCCAAGAAAGTAAAAGTGCATGTGTGTTTTGGCAATACTAAAAATACAATTTTTTTTAAAAGACGTAAATGTTATGTGTTGCATTGAGCTGAAAGTTGGATACCAGACTGAAAACAGATACAGGATGTTCAAGTCAGTATCTTGCAATGGAAACCCATCACTTGACTTTTTTATGTGATGAAATGAGATTTTTTGTTGTAGGATAGTTGACCCGTGTGTGTTTGGAGAGAAGAAATAATGAAATGACTAAGATGGAAACTTTTGTTTTCTGTTGACAAAACAGAAAATAAATCTTCCCTTTAAGTCACAGCCAAGAAAAAGTTTTGGGTTTGGTTTACATTTTTGGGGTGAGACGGGGGAGGCTGAGAGGACAGAGCTGTCCTCACCTTTGCATACTGCTGCTTTTTAAAGCAGCCTTTTGGCTGAGCTTTTGTAGAATTTAATTTGCATACTATATTATCTGAATATTTTTTTCCAGTATCTTGAGAAATGGAAGAGGGCAGAGGGAAAAAAATCACTGTAGCTTGATGTTGGGGGCAATTATTAGTGTGTTTTATGACATTAGAAATCATTAGCTCAACAACATAACAAACGTTGAAAGGTGAAGGGAAGCATATTCTGTGTTTCGCTTGGAGCATGCAAGCACCAGGTTGTGTAGCCTCAGGTTTTACATGCAGCGTACATTTTTTACATAGTGGTAAATGTAACAACTGGTAGAGAAATTGTGTCTCAGCAGATAATTTGGGTGGGGAAATAAATTTGGAAGTGTATTTCTTCTATTTGTATGAGTATCTCTGTTTCGAACTTAAACATGGGAGTTGATCTGAATTTGGCCTCAGTCAAACCAACGGGGATTTTGCCACCGACTCAAGTTGGGTCGCGATTTCACTTCTGCAGCGTGTCTCAGTTTTGGTGGTTTCTACCAAAGGACGCGTAGCTCTTTTATTTTTCATCCCTAGGCCCAGCTGTAGGTGTTAGTCAGTTCTTGGAGTACGCCTGTGAAGTGTAAATATCATCCACCCCACAAACAGAACCACATCTGAGTCGAGTCCTCAAAATTACATGATCAGCTTGAAAATTTTGATACTAAGGGTTTTTTTCAGTGAAACCTGTGAGCCTTTTTTCGTTGCCCTTTTAGTTTTTGGGGTTTTTTTAAAGCCTTTATTATTCAGGTTTTCCAACTTTTCAGACTGAGCAGAAAGGTGACGAACACAGTTGTTTTTCTTGAAAGAAGTCAACGACTGTCCTGCAATTATATGATTCCTAAAAAATGTGGCTTCTAGAAAAATAGCGATGTATCGGGAGAGCTGGCAGTGCAAGGGACTGTCAGCAGATATGATTATTCTCATTTTATAGCTGTGTAAACCCTGGCACGGAGATGTTAGGTGACTTGCCCAAGGTCAGAGAGCTGCAGATCTCCAGTGGCGTTGGGATGCGTGGCTCCCGCTGGGGTATTTGGGCATTTGGCATCTCCACGTTATAAAGAAGTCGGTGCTGAGGGGCTAAACTGAAAGCAGAAGCCAGGATCCCTGATTTCCAGCCCTGTGTCTTGTTAGAGCGCTCCGAGTATGAGTTTCTAGCAGGTTTTCTGCTTTGACATCAAACATTTAGAGAGTAGTTTTTAAAAAAAAATGTGATTTCTGACCATGTTGGGAGCAGGGCCATAGGGCTGTCAGTGCTGGAATCCGGCCGTGTTTTACCCACCTTGGGGAAGGGGAAAACAAATGAAACCTTCCTGACTGGTCAGAAATGTGTAAATTGCTGACAAAATGACACATGTAATTAAGAGTGCTCCTGCCATTTTACCTTGTGGTTTACACCTACAGTGTTGAAAAAAAGAGAGCGACTCCCACCTCGCTAATTACCATTATCACTGAAATGGTAGGGTTTGAGTCATTAGTTCCATGTGCATTTAATTAGAGGAAGGCTGAAATTGGATTTAACTTATTACTTTTTCATGGATCACTTTCTTGTCATCACTTCAAATTGGATTGCAGCCCCAGGTAACTAATTATGAGCGCCACAGGATCAAGAGTGAAAAAAAGGTAATTAGGAATAACACTGCTGGACCCTTGCTGGTAGTCCACTTGTGCTTGGGAAGAAACGAGAGCGGTATTTTGTAGTATTACAGATTAGGGAGTTAAAGGTATGCACTGCTGCTCAGAATCATGGGAGCCTGCCCCCTCCTATTGCGGTTTATATGATGTACAGCTGGGCTGAAGATGTTATAGCGACATGGTTCCACAATCAGCTCCTTAATACCGAGATTAAACTTGTAAAAGCAACAGATCGGTTGTAGGTATGAGGCATCTCAACAAGCGGGTAGTCAGGGGTCCTTACGTACGTGAGTACACCAGCACTGTCAAAGCACTCTTGAGCCATGGTACGGAGCAGTTTAAGTACAGCGAGCTAGAATTGATAACAAATAAATGAATGTATTAATGATCCAAAAAGATTGTTCCGATCCGACAGGGAGATATATCATTCAGAAGAACAACCGTGAGATTGGTGATGTGTGTCAGAAATTTAGCTTGCATTTCTGTCCTGATAAAATCAGGACGTGGCTTCTCTTTTGTTTCCTGGAGAGGTTTCTTTTTGTTTTGCTTTTTGTGGGGAAGGTTTGGTTGGTTGGTTCATCCCTTTTTTTCTCTTTTTTTTTTGATCTTGTAGATATGATTGCCAAGTTCTGCTTTCTTCAGAAAATACTTTAAAACAAATTGTTTTATTTCCATGTGCAGAACAGAGTTCAGAACTGCAAGTAATCAATTTTATTGACACAGTCTGGAAAAAGATGTTGATGAGAGTTCAAGGATGTGAAAAGATTGAAATTTCAAAGGTACCGAACGCTAAGCATAGGAAAAGTTCAGGAGCAGTTTCGTTAAGCAAAGGAATCTTTTGTGTAGGGATCTGTGAGAGAAAGGTGCACACTAGGACCTGACAGTATTACAAGAAGGTTGTGGCAGCTGATATTTGCCTTTAGAAGAGGAAAAGTTTCTTTATTTCTTCTAGTAGTGAATCACAGTTCAAAGGCTAGCACAATTTCCTTAAGTTGTTTAAAATGGCTTTTAATGCTCTGTTAATGTAGGCAAATAGTTGTGACTCAGTGTTGGGTAAGTGACGCTTGCTCATTATTTCCTGATGCAAGCAAAGTGTAGGAAATTATGTGAACACCATGCAGAGATGCTAAATAGACTTAAGAGTAACAAAATTCAGTTACGGAAATTAAGTTTTTCTCATTTACTTGACATTACAAAATAAATCTAGAGATTAAAAGGTATTACCTTTAATAGAGAAAAGGAGAATCTCCTTTAATACGTCTCAAATTGATTTACAATTTTTGTACATAATATTCATCTGTGGTTGAAAAGGGGGCAACCTAAGGTCGAGTGATGTAGTGTTTCCATTTTTCCATATGAGGCTTACTGTGTGTGATAAAAGCAAACTCCTTTATTTTGTCAGTCTGCAGGAATTTCTGATGAAGTGCAGGGGTCACTTTTCTGTCAATTTGAGTAGGCAGCATTTTTGAACTACTGTTTTTTCCCCCCCTCCTCCTCCAAACCGTGGCCCCGATCTGACACACGCGTGCACACACACACTTAAAGCGCTGCAATCTGCAACTTATTAGTGCGCAGCGCTGGAGCCTCTCCAGTGGTTAGAAAATTTCCTGAAGCCTGGAATAACAGCAGTGGGTGCAAGTGCCATCGAAGAGGAGTGACAATGAGGGGCAGTCCGGCTCGCCTGGCAAAATGCCCAGGCTGGAAAACCAGCTGAGATAGTCAAACGCAGGAAGATTGACGCGGTGCATCTGGGAAATGCTCAGAAAGTTGGGTTCTTGAAAAAATTACCTTCTGTGATCGTAAGACATCATCTGTTTTCCTACAGAGATTGTTTATAACAGGGTTTTCAAGCACTTGTCAAATAACCAGGAGTGAAGGAAACAGGCTAAAAATCTCTTACCGTTCAGATGAGTCCTGGTGTAGTTGGAAAAAACCAAACTCTCATCACAGAAATCCACAGCTTCCCAAGACAAAGGGTGCCTGGGAGAAGGAGAAAAGGAAACGATTGGTCAAAAGTGACATAGCGAGTACTTGTCGAGCGCGGGTTGTAGGCTGAGGAAGGTGGTACACTGGGGCAACACACACAGCGATGCTGTTACGGGAGTCATGAGGTGAAGTCATACCTAGTAACTGTTTTTTTGTGTTGCTTAGCTTTTGTTACTTAGCTGTGATATCATGGGCAAAATATTATAAACATATCATGGCTATAGCTTGCTTGTGTAACAGAAGATCAGGAACTTTTATTAAGTTTGTTTTCCTTGTCATATTGTAAAAATTTATTATGTGTACTGTGTATATTAGAAACAGATTTGGGTAATTCTGTCTAAATGAAGTCATCCCAGCTATTTCCAGACTGTCTGTTTTCGGTTGTGAATAATTTTCATACATCAGATGGTTGTCATATTTAGTAGCTCTCTACATTTTAAATAGGACATATCCCATTTTGAACTTCTACGGACTTCGGCTGCCTCTAATTTTTAAGGCTGTTTTGTTGCTGGAGTACTGTAAATCGCTGCTGGTGGCAGGGCAGGGCAGAGCTGGACCGATGCTGGGAGTCCGTTGCCTTTCTGCTGCAACAGGTTTGAACAGTGGCAGTAGTGCTTGTGGCTTTCAGCAGCACGCGCTGGGGAAGAGCCTGCCAGATACCTATTTCAGCTTGTCCTTTTGTGTTCACACTTTGCAACAAATATGTTAAAAAAACAGTAAAGTACTATGCATCAAAAACCTCCTTCTATAAAAGAAATCTCTCAAAGAAAGCAGGCTTTTTTTTTCTTTCTTTTAAGAGAAGTGCAAAAGAAGTTAATGTTTAAATGTTTAATGTTTAAATTTAAATCGCGTACACATCTACATCGCAGCTAAGTTACTGTGACTTTATTTTTTTTTAATTCTCAAGGCAGAATTTCTTTGGTCAGCGTGGGGAAGCTCTGGTGCTCCTGCTCCGACCAAACACAGTGTGCACTGGAGGAGTCTGCAGTGATGATCACAGAGGAGAATTTTGCTCTAAAACCATCAGCTTTGCCAGAAATATTTGAGTTACAGCAATTTGTTTAAAAGAAAGAAGGCAAAAAAAAAGCAGGAGAGAGAGAGAAGGCAAAAAAGCAGGAGGGAAAGAGAAAGCATTTTGATGTAGCTTGCTTGAGCAGAGGAGAGCAGCTGTTTGCCTCATGTGTTTAAATCTCTAGAGCTAATATTGAAGTTTCAGGGCAACAAGTGCAACATAACAGAATAAGTAGAAGCTAAACCCAGGGAAACAATTGGAGTTGGATGTGGCTTCGAAGCTTGACAGTTTTACAGCTGTGTCATCGGGTTGGAAAAGTAGTTTGTGGTGTGTGCAAAGGAAAGTCTGTTGCATTGCTGAAATGTTTTTATTTTCCTGATAAGTGTAACCTGCCTTTTATAAAGTAGTGATCTATTAAAGGTATAACGTTAACGGTGCATAATCTGAAGCCATTGAAAGCCTAGAAATTTAAAGTAGACTGAAGGAAGAAGAAAGACATGTACTTTCTGTCAAGATGAAGTTAGATGAAGCATGGAGAAGATGGAATAGATTATTAAATAAACTTCGAGGGGAGATGGAAGAGGCACTGAAATCTCTCATTTTGAAGGGAATTAGTTTACTTGATTATATGCAACTGTATCACACTCAGGAAAGTATAAGACAAATGAAAGCAAAACAAAATTTAATTGAGCTATTATTTTGCAGACTTTGGCTCCGTTTCAGACAGCCTAATCAAATTGTGCTTTGCTCAAATAACTGATGTTAAATGCAGTCTACCAACAGATGTTTAAACAGAGACTAATTGGAAAATCTACATCCTGGGTTTAGCTTGTCTAGCTGAAAAAGTTTTGAAATTGTATTTTGAAAGGAGGTCAGAAGATGACGAGTGGAACTTAGGTAGCAACAGCTGTCAGAGAGCAGCACAAGGAGGCAGTGCTGGAGACGCAGAGGTCATAGATGCCATACCTTGGTGCCGTTTGCCCCACGGAAAATGATCTTCTATCACATTGTGTCACGGCTCCGTAGCTCATGCCATGTGCCAGCATGCCTCGAGTACACAGTGCACTGGAGTGCACTGATGGAGGGTTTCTGAAACAGTACATACGATTATCAAATCCCAATGCTTTCTTCCCAATTCTGTTGCTGTGCCGTGCACTTTTTTAACTGGTAGAGCTTCAAATAATATTTTGCTATATTTTAAGTTATTAACCTGTGTGGCACATCTCAATTTCAAGCCTTTTCTGATATACTATGCAGTCCCGTGGACCACTGCTGGGATGGAGCACTGGGTTAGATAACTTGGGCCAGGTTTGTCCTGGGTTTAAGTGACAGCCATCGGGTGAGTACGCGGGAGTCATGAGATCCAGACAGGTTTACGCAATGGCAGTGATCATGCCGACTGCTATATCTTCATAGGGTATTTGGGTTTGTGCACTTTGCTCCTCATCAAAACTTAGGGTCAAAGAATTATTCATGGTTTGTGTCCTGGGCCTTGAGTTGAGTTGGTTTCTGTTGTGCAGGTGCGGTATACATTTGCTGTGGAAAATTTCTATCCCAAGGCCTTTTTTGTCCTAGCAAACAGTATTTTGTGCATTTAGACAATTTCTTGAAGAAACTGGTTTTTTATCTATACAGCCATGAAGCAAAAAGCAAAAATCAGAAAGGCTTGTGAAAATTCTTCCATCTTTCATTGGGAAAAAACCCCTAAAAATCAGTAGAAGTGTTTTGGCTGAATCTGAATTGCATGGACAAACATCTGAAGCAAACCTGCTGCCACCACCAGCCTAGCCCGTTGGTACATAGCCTCAGTGCAAATTCAGTGATTTTGATCTTGTTGGCTTTGCTTGCACAAATAGGTACATAAAGACCAGTTTGATGATCTCTCACTGACCATATTATTAATTGATGAACTTCCCGGCTCCATCCCAGCGTGAGCTGTGTTCAGGCCAAAGTGGCAACCACGTTGTCCAGAGCTGGGTTGTGACTCGTGTTTCCATTTCATGTGGCCTTTATAGGAGGGTTACGCTGGAGTAAGAGTGAGATGCAAGTCGATGAGCAATCTGTAAAGTGTATGAGAGGGTCCGTCCACTGTTGCCTTGGGCTCCTCACGTTAGTGCTGGTGTTGTACAGGGTTAATTGCCAGTATGTAATGGGAAGCAGCCAGTTGGACTGTAAAAAAACACAATAATGCACATATATATATATTTCCAAATTTACCAATTGGAACCCTACAAAAGACAGATTATATTTTATGACTTGTAAACAGCAGGGCAGATATTTCAGGAGAACTGCAGACAGCTGTAATTTTGTGAATGTGCACAAATTACTTGGAAAACAAATATTCCTCTGCCTACACAGCTGTATTCACAACTGTGGACCAGAATGCCTTTTGCATGATGTTCACGCCTGGTTCTATGGAATATAATAATGCTCAAATGAAGAAAATGTGATTTAAAAACGAACTCAGAATTAATGCTCGCTGTGAAAACCTGTATAACTGGCTGAGGTGTTGGCATGGGAGTGAATCAGGAAAAATGGGAACTAACCAAGGCATTTGTTCCTACTCGTATTTAGAGCTGAATGCTCAGACTTTTGTGGTAGAGATGAATATGCCTGTATCTTCCAGAGATGCCAAATACCGTCTATACCATCCTACAGGGTAAACATTGCACTGGATTTGGTGGTTAAAGCCATCTGCACGTGGTCACCCATGGGTAGGGGTGCTGTGGGAAGGAGGCAAGGGCTGCCGTGGCTCCACGGGGGCTGTGGGTCTGCCTCTTGCCCAGCCCTTTTCTTCCTTAGTTACCTGCACCCAGAGGGATTTGCAGAATGTAGCTGAGCTGTTGTTCACATTGTTTGATTGTGTCCCGGAGGTTCCTTCTGTTTGTCCTTTTACTGTGTGATAAGGAGTTTATACAGGAAAGTGGGAATAACAAGAGAGAAGACAAAGAAAATCCCTAAAAGTGAAAACAGGCCAAGCAAGAAGGAGTAAAGCAGAAGTTGGCAAGAACCAAAGGCCTTGCATTAATTTTACTTTTAACCTTTGTGTTTATTCAAAGGCTGTGGATACAGGTTAACTTCCTTTGCATAGTATTTATTGCTGTGTTACTTGTCTTAAACTGGAACAATGAGCACTTTGTTGATTGGGTTAAGAGACTGTCCCATTTTATTCGGTCTCCTGCATCTCTCTCTGTATCTGCAGGTTTTAAGCAGTTTATTTTAATTTCAGATTTCTAACCCTCCGTCGTGGATTGCTGCTGTGCCACCGGCAGCAACACTTGAGGGACTATTGTTCGTCTTTTCAAAGTGGTGGGAGCGCGCAGCGGAGCCATTAGCTTCTCTGAAACCTGACCTTCCTTGATGATATTACACCTTGCAGATTCAGAGCAGGGTAAACATTTTAAAGGAGAGGGGAAATATCAGGTTATTTTTCATCAGAAAAAGGTTGTAGAAATATTCTGCACAAAGATTAAAATGAGAGGAAAAGAGCCGTAATAGCAGTAGTTGCCTTTCTGTTTGACAGCCATCAAAGATGCTACCCAAATAATTAATAGGGGAGTGAATGCCTCCTCACCGTTACCCACGCTAACCCTTGAGCAGGCAGCTGAGCAGGAAATCAGTAAAGTCACACTGTAGTGAATAATGACTGCACCGAATTTGACCTAATTTAGCAACGGTGATGATTTTGGTGCTTTGAGGAATGGGCCAAAAAACTTGTCTTGGCCATGCCTGTGGGCTGAATTGTTTGGAGAGCGTGCTGAAAGCATTGGGGATTTCTCCCTGGAATAAGATAGATATTTTTAAATCGCGTTGTTCCCAACTGGCACTACAAGGTAAGGTATGGTTATGACTCCTATTGCTGTTATTTCTTAGGACAGTTGCTTGGAAAGTGTGCTCATTTTGAGTGCTTCACTCAGCTGTGTCTACTCTGAAGGAAAACAAACCCATTTCTTCTGGCAGAGCCCAGCAGTGGAGACATCAGAGCAGTAGGGTCAGCTGCAAGATTGTGGTGGTGTTTTGTTGCTAATTCTGTAGGAATGAGCGGAGGGGACCACCCTGTCATAAAAAAAAAAAAAAAAAAAAAAAAAAAAAAGAAGGAAAAACAAAACTGAAAAGAAAAACATTTTTAGTTTGTAACTTTGATTTTTCTGAAAAAAAAGCAGCATATTCCTTGTGCAGGATGCTATAATAATTACTGGGGCAGTTTGTCCATTCCTGGTTGCCTTTCCTCATGCCTGTAGGAGGCCTGTTATTTTGCTTCTGTGTTTTGCCACCAAAGTACTTCTGTTTGAAAAGACGAGGAAATTCAATTTCCCAACACACCTCTCAAGTCAGGGCAGTTCCAGCAATAGGAGAGTTACAAATGGCTTGTGTGAACAGTTGAGGATGGGGCTCTCCATACAGGGCCGTGCTGAGGTGCGGAAGAGGGGAGATAATTGTAAATGTTCTTGTGGGGATCTGATTGACAGCTTATTGTCTGCCAGCGGCTGAGTAGAGAATAGGAAATGAGTTAAATGTAGGGGATCTGGCAGGCTGCAGGCGCTCCTGACGGCGGCTGCTGCACCAAGCAAAGCACCCAGAGCTCCCAAACCAGACCTGGGCAGGGGTGCCGGTGGCACCCCCCTTGCTGAAGTACACCCAAAGGGATGTCCCGAAGTTGGTTCAAAACACCTGTGAGATGAAGCTGTCATTTGTTTGCTGCTGCTTGGTCATCTGGGGTGCCTGAAGTGGTGTTACCCCATAGCCAGCGTATCGGGGTGAGCCCAGTCTGTATGTTAGTGTGACCCACCAGGGTGGGAGGGCAGCAGGGGCATCCCACAGTGCTGGTGGGTGCCCGTGGTCCATGGACAGAATAAGAGAAGGCAACGTGTTCACCCCAACTCAATAGATCTGTTAATGTGAGGTCTCTTTGGTAGTTTTACAATATCATGAGGCCTGTGGCCATTTACGTGTGTTTTAAAGTTTTCATCATCCTACCGTTTTCTCTGGAGTGATGCGTGCCCTTGGGTCCAAGTGCCCATGAGAAGCCCCTGATGATGTTACAGAACTGCATGTGCTAAAGATATAAATATTAAAAACATACTCTTCCCCAAAATCTCACTGTCTGAAGTTTTTTTATCTCCTTGCCTATGTGCCTTTGGGAAAAAAAAAAATAAAATCCCAGCCTTGCGTTGTTAGTGTAGGCTTCTGAGCCAGATTGTACTACAGAGCACACTGATGTATCTTCCCCTGAGGTATGGAAAGATCTATGTGTGCTAAGCAGGTGTTTTCGTTTGTTTAATTGGAGCTGAGTTTAGCACAATATTGCAGATAAATGAATTACACATGTTCAGTAATTCATAGAAAGTGATCGTTGTTTTGCTTAGGCACTTGTCTTCGCATCCAGGTTTGCAGAGATAGCGTGCTGGCAGACATGGACAAGGCCTTTTAAAACCGAAAAAAGGTGTGTGCATGAGGAGAGCCTGCTGTCCGGTTGCTAAAACAGCAATAACTATTTTGTCTTTGTTTAAAATCGTAACATTTTAAGTTTAACGAGTATCCTGTTTTGACAAACTACAAAACCACAGGTCTGAAAAAGAAATGCAGGAGGCCTCTGCCAGTAGTCAGCGGCATCTCTGGGCAGGAAGCTTCGGGCTGACACACACTAGGGGTGACAGCACTGGGGATGGAGAGCCCTGGGAAACACCAGGAGGGCTCCAGGGTTTCTCCGACGTGCTTCACCCAGAGCAGCCAGTTGCGTGCACATCGTTTGGCAAGACAAGTTTGCTTCTACCAGTCTTAGTTATTTATTATTAGTCACTTTTTCCATCTTTATCTTTTTTTTTTTTACTGGGCTTCCCAAAGCTGCCCCTGCCCTCGCAGAGATGCTGTGGAGCACAGGTGCCTCCAGCCCCACCTCTGCAGCAGCAGAATGGATTCCTTGGATCCCGGAAAAGCCTCCCTGGCCGGAGCAGCATGGGCAATGCGCTTAGCCCCGCTCTCCCCACAAAGGAGCACCACACATGAGTGAGAGCCCACAGGGCAGCTCGAAGGTGCTGCCTTTCAAAGGATGAGCAAAACTGGTCGCTTCTTACAGCTTCCCTCCTGGTTTTGAGCAGTCCCAGCCCTTGGCCAGCCTCCAAATGGATAATTACATTCAACTTACCCAAATTTCCTCTGCAGATTCAATTGTAAACTATTTTCTCGCTCTCTCCTGCCAGTGTTGTATATAACTGTGCTGTGCAGCATTAAACAACTGTCACACGCTGCTCCAGAACCTGACTGGTTGTAGGCTCAGAAAGTAAAAGGTCATATCAGAACTTGTGTTGAAATTTAGAGAAAGCATCGTTTGTGCCTTTTCAGTTCATGAAGTGCTTCGGAGCAAGCTTTTGGATTAAAGGTGTGGTTGGTGCATAGGTTGCGGTCATTACAGACGGTGCCAGCACTTGAGGCCAGTTGTACAAAGTGACTTCTTTAGAGACATCCACTTTCATAAACGTCGTCGTCTTCAAGCCTTCTAATAATTGAAATTAAGGTTGTTTAGCTGCGTTCCTTATTCTTTTAGAAATCTGTTACTGCATCACCTGTAGAGCCACTGTTTATATTCCTTCCCTCCCACTGTTGGTGGCCTCCTGCCAGAGCAGTCCCCTCCATGGGCTACAAAGTCTTGGAAGGGCTGACAGGAAAAACAGGCAACCCTTACCCACACGAGTACCCATATAAAGCTGTGCCTAGCAAAGCCTGTGTCCTAAGATGTAATCCAGGCAGTGTGTCTTGGTGCAGCAGTGTGTCCTTCTAAAGGAAGCAAAGGCACGTGGGGAAGTGGTGTGTGATCTGGGAAGTGCTCCTGCATCCTCCAGGTTAAATGGAGCCACCACAGTAAATCACACTTGAAAGTGAGTTGGAAGCTTTTAAAACTGTTATTTATTTGAGGGTTTTCCTGCTACACACGTCAGCATGGGATTTTCCTGCAGGAGGCCCCTGGAAATTAAGGTGTGTCCAAACCCAGCAACAATCTCTGAAGGTGTGTGGCAGTGTAATCTATAAACTTTTAATTATGCGTATAGCTGAGTAAATAGGTTGAAATTTCTTTAAACTCTTTGTTCACAAATGTATATTAGAAAGTGCCCATCCCACTTGCACACACACATGCACAGCCTCTTCCTTCCTTCCATGCTCATTTTACACCCACTTCCAGCAAGGCTTTGGCTTGTGGCATCCTTCCTTGTGCCATGAGCTGTGGCCGGAGCTCCGCACAAGGCTGTCCCAGCTGGGGGCTCAGCTGGACCACCGAGCCCCTGCACTCTGCCGTCCTCCCAGCGCGTGTGTGGTGCCAGAGGACTGTGCAGAAACTCTTGGCTGCATCTGGGTTTTCCCATTTGATGTGCAGCCCATTTGGGAGGCTGATTCTGCAGCTTCAAACAGTTTAATGAGATGCAAATTGTTTGTGATGCTGCCTTATTAAATGTATTGTAATTTTAAAATCATTTGCTTGTTAATTGTATTTAAATAGCTGCCACTTAGACAAGCAGAAAGTTTCCAGAAAGATAAATAGATTTTTCTTCTTACTATGTTTGAAAGCGGCCCCAGTGACCTTTCTGGGCTGCTTTGATACGACACTTTCCAAATGGAAGTGTGCCCTGGCCTTGCTCGCCTCCAGTTTTTCATTCTTTTCCCCAAAGAAGAAATTCTCACCCTACTGCCTTTCTTCTGTGGAACTGCAGTCCCTAAGAAGGTAATACAGCAGAGTGGTTTGAGAGGTTTAGAGTGGAAATAGCTTGCTTTGCCCTCTGTTCAGCCAAGTCGGATCAGCCTAGGTCAGATTTTGGGCTGGGTGTGATGCGGATGCTGCCATCTCTATGCAGATGGGATTGGAAAGGATCCAAGAGATTACGGGGATGCTTACATCTTTGGTACTCTCTGAGATTCCCAGTCCATTTTTATGTCGAGGTATGTCTGCCAAGGCAAGATTGCCCATTCTCGGCACTTTCAAGGCTCCATCTTCTGCGTGCTGAAATCGATGGCAAAGTTTCTCCTGGCTCCAGCTGAGCAATGTGAGATCCCTGTTAACCTCAGCTCAGCTTGGGTTAGAGCTGATTTTGATCCCACATCATTGCCAGCTTTGGTGTGGAGTAGGCTACACAGTATCATTTCTATTTTATTGGTATTTGAAATATCATTATGGAAAATGAAAAATAACATTTCCATATCTGTTCAGTTGGTTTTGTGTTGGCTGAAGGATCTCAGCCTGCCTGTACTCCCGACTCTTGTTTTCCAGCTCCTCCATTTACAACACCAGACCCTCATGTCAATTCTGCCTCATGTCCCCAGTGACGTTTCATATTCCCTTTGTTTTCTGCTTGCATCTTTGTTGTGCGGCAGGATCAGTAATAATAGTTAATAATTAGCAGTTCAATAGCACTCTTCACCTTCAAAGCAATTTTAGGCATTAAATCACTGCAGCTCTGCTGGCAATATTACAATATTGACTTGTTACTTCACCAGTGTCACAGAGGCAGCAAAAGCTACACTTTTATGAAGGCCAAAATGGGGTCATTTTTTTTAGAGTACAAAATTGGCAAAAAATAAAATTTTCTCCTAGGCTGACACTTTGTTTGCCAAATTTCAGCGTAGAGCCAATTTTAAAAGCTGAGTAATAAACACCTGAAAAGTTCTGGTTTATAATGGCAGTGCTGAAAAGCCATTAAATGAATGGCCCTGCTATAACACAAGAAAACCCTCTTAAACTGTCAAAAAACCTGTAAAAGCTGGACTGAGGCTTAGTGAATGCCAGCTTTGCCTTTGAGCCTGGAGCTGAGTGATGTGAAGTGAACCTGCAGGGACTGGTAGGGTAGGTTGTTAGGGGTGTGCTCTCTCTATCCGGGGGAAATGGTCCTTTCCCAGGTATGTGGCAGAGCACGGTGAGCATTCTCTCTCAGGTGAGCATCTCTCCAGGTCTGTCCAGCCACTGGGGAGAGGGAAGGCGAGGAGGAGCGATGGGGATGGAGCTCCAGGGGATCAGAAAGAAGAATTTGCAGCAAAGCGAGCAGCAAGAGCCACCTGGAGCAAAGAAGGAATGCAAGGCAGCAGAGAGGGTTTGGGAGGAAACAGCATGGGGACGGTGGGAAGGAGCAGCATGTCAGGACACAGGCTGCGACCCTGTGCAGCAGAAAATATGGCTCTGGGGGAACACATGGACACACGTGGTCCACAGTGGGAGACGGGATGGAGGGAGATGTGACCAGGAAGGTAGCAGAAAGCCCTGAAGAAGCCCTGCTTGGCTTGGTTTCTCCTGGACCCAAGGGGTGTATTTCTGCACAGCTTTTCAAGGAAGCGCGGGCCATTCCACCTCCTTCTGCTTGCCACCTGCGGCTTGGTGGCACATGCGGATGCACATACCGCATCTCAGACGAGCATCGTACGTGTGGGTGGCCGAGAGCAAGGTATCAAAAGCCACCTCCCTAAAGCAGCGCAGAGCCTGTGGCCAGCTTGGACCCTCTCCCCTTCTCAGCACAGGCAGAGTGTGCCGCTGGGAAGCTGAGCTGTAAGAGCAGCATAGTAAAATAGCAAATTGACCAGTAAAAGAAATCAGTAAATGAAGGAACAGCTATTAATGTGCCAAGCCAAGATGTGTAATTATACCCTAGGACTTTTCCAAACTAATACATGTTAAAGGTGTAAACCTATTAAAGGAGAGATTTTTCTGTATGGGGAACTTATGTAGATAGAAGGATTTACCCTGTATTTTATTCTTGTATTATAAGGTATAAGGAACGTTTGAGCAAATCCAGTCATTCCAGTTATTATAATATCATACGTTTTTCATACCATTTTATGCAGTTTTTCAAAAACTTTGGCACTAATTCTCTTTATATTGTCAGGAATTTTCTTTTAAAAACAGAATTCTCTTTCTCAAATAGTTAATTAGATTTTGAACTTCAAATACAGTACTATTTTTTTTCCTCCCAAGAATAGGAGTGTTAGATCCATTGTGTTGGCCAAATTACAGTTTGGATAGTTACATTCTCTCTGCTTAATCACCCTGCAATTTCATTGGAGTGAAGGATTTGGTGCCTCAGGTGTCCTGAATTCCTCCAGAGCTCTGTATGGTGAAGTTGCTGCAACATTCACCCCAGAAGTGGTTGAATTTAACAGCAGAGAATTGTCTCTGTCCAGACCAGACATAACAGTTTCACTGGCAGAGATGTTTTTTTATAGTATTCCTCTGCTGTTACATTTAGAGATGAGTTTGTGCTTTTCCAACTCAAGCAGTCCTGCCCCAAGGCTTTAGACATATCTGAGGGATTTTTCTTGCTATGGGAAGGTAAATTTGTTTTAAGGGACCCCAGACAAATTCCTTTATTCGCTTGTTCACCCTTTGCCAAGATGGGTGCAGCGAGGGAGTGCGTCCTGGCTGCCCCACCACATCCCCTCCTGACTTGGAGAGCCATGACCCCTCAGTGTCATCTTTTTTCTTATGGTTTAGCACAGAGGAAAGGGTTCGGATAAGCGGCAGCTGGATTTGGATAGGAAACGTTTGTGGGTCATAACCTTTGATTACAGACAAGAGCCCTCATTGCTTGTGGAGGGGAGGCAGAAGGGGAGGATCCTGTCCTTGAATCCAGTTTAGACCCCGTTTATTTGGGAAGAAGTGATGGATCACAGCATTATGCTGTAAAGGGCTACAGTGGAAGTACAAAGGAAAACCCCAAAGCACTCGGCGAGCCCTGCTTAGTTCTGCACAAAGGACTCTGAGCTGGTCGGATGACCCCAAGGGATCTGAGAGCAAAGTCTTATAGTCGGGGTGTTTGCTTAGCCTGTACGGCTGGCTGTTTCTCTTCCATGTGAAACCAGATGCGCACCATCAAAATGACTGACATGGCCAAAGGCCAGGGAATGGCTGTGCAGAAGCTGGGCCATCTCCTGCCCTTCAGCGTCCTCTCCTCTCCCATCCCACCAAGCTGAGCAAGGAGGTGCTCGCAACCTGGGAAGAGCGAGGGAGAGGAGAAGCACCCAATGCACATTTCAGGGTGGTTGCCTCGAGGAGGACTTTCTTACCATGCCCTGCTCTCAGAGCAGCTTTGTATTGGTATACAGGGAAACCTGGGCTGGTAACCTTTGGTAGCTCCTCCTGGTAGTTGAGCGCTGCCAAGGGGCAGTGCTGTTCCAAGGAACGGGGCAGTCCGATGTGGCAACCGGGATTCATCTCAGAGGGCTCCTCTGCGTCCTCCTGCTTGTAGTAAGTCATCTTGTCTTCAGCACTATTTGCCAGCTTTGCAAATCACACTGTTCTGCTGCTTTTTGGCATTTTTGGAGGTGGATTTGATTCCTGGAGCCAGGGTGCCACCCGTTTGCTCTAGCAGGAGCAGAGAGATCCCAGCCCTGCTTTCAAGCTCTTGCTGCATGTAGCATCAGCGGCGTTGCAGCTTATCTGAGTGCTCCTGACTAACCATGAGATCTGCTGCCCAAATTTCTCTTTAGGAAATAATTCAAGTTGGTTTGTTGTGTGTACAAAGTTAACTGTTTTCCTCTTTCAAGAAAAGACGTGCAAAGCTCTTTCCATGGCTGCCTTCTTTAAAAAAAATTAAATGTAGCTTTTGAATGTTGGAGGGAAACTTGGAACTGCGAGCCAGCTAAATATACTGTTTCATGAAACCTTGGGGACCATTGAAATGAGAACAGTGGCCCATTACTGCTAAGAAGGTGTTTTATTGAAAATACGCTGAGACGCGTTCCCAACAGAGTGAGTAAAAAACATGGAGATGCCCAGTGGTGATACAGGTTATTCTCCCAGATGAACCAGAATATATAGCTTGGCACTCCTAGGCTGCTTGCTGTAAGTGGTGTAATGCTCTGATGGGTGTTTCTGCGTAGAAGAGACCATGTTTAATCTGATTTATTTGAATTTAAATGCATGGTGATACATGTGTGTAGGTTCGTGTGTATATAAATGGTGTGGAAGTAGGCATGATTCTTTTAGAAGGGGGTTCTTTGTGGTGAGGCGAAGCATGAGCTCTCCTGGTGATCGAAACAGATTACCAGGAGAGGGCAGTAGGTCTAACGCTGTATTTCACACCAGCTGTACCCGTATGAGCCCCAGATCAAGGGGGTTCCACCTCAAAATGCGAAGCTGGGGGCACTGTGGCCACTCCAGCCCACAGCGCCCACCAGCCTGCGCTAAGCGGTGAGCAGCAGATGATCCGTTGGCGGTGGCCAGGAGTTCACTGGTTAATATTTGACGGGCAAAAATGTCTTTGATTGACAGTTGTGTTGTTGATGTTTCATTCTGTGTGGTTTTTTTTTTTTTTTTCCTTTACCATGGCAACTTTAACATCATGACAAAACACCTACTCTTCCTCTGGGAGCCATCGCTGTTGTCATGCCCAGTGGGTTATTTTGGTAGACAGGGGTTGTTCTTTTCAAGTGGAGGTGTTGCCGTCTCCTACCAGATACCACCTCCAGTCTTTCCTATCCTCAGAAGGTTTTCTCTGTGTGAACACTGTGTTTCAACCCATGGCAAAAAAATGGAGTTTTAATGGAAACCGCAGTGTTTCCTCTACTGTACGTGACATAAATGCTATCTCACCTAATTAAGGAAAGTAACAGAGAACAGTTAGTGGTGATTACCTTTCGATATATTGTGTACTTTGGGGCAGAAAAATAAATTATGAATAATGCCCAAGCATACTTGGAACAATTTGCACACTGTGCTGTGAGTGATGCAGACCTGCTGGTAGAAGAGCGCGCTAATAAATTTTACTTTGTGGCGGAAACAAGAGATTACAGTTTATTAGGAAAGGAGATGGCAATTTATTAAGATCAATCAAATATGAATGCAGAGCCAAAATGTTGCAAATTTTATTTATTTATTTATCTGGAAGCATGGGGGGGGCAATTATATGAAATTTGTTGTTTACCTGTGATATTTGATTCATTATTAATATTTTTATGTTTAGAGGGAACCATAATTTTACTGAAATGTCTTCCATAACTCCTGCACAATCATATTCATAACTCACCTGAATGTTGACACATCCTGCTGTGTATATATAAATTAACTAGTAACACTGGCATTATAAAATGATGCATTAAATGAAGATGTGAATGGTAATTTAAAGCATGCCATGAAGTGAAATTTAAACCGTTGTACAGCACTGAGGGGATTTAAAGAGCCTTCTTCATACAGAATTCGCAGGGGCAATAAGGAAGATGACAGTTTCACATCAAAAAAAAAAGAGAAGAGCAACAGGGACACAAGCATAACTGAAATGTTAATTGCTTTGCTGTTCTGTTTTGTTAGACACCATCAGCTTAAAAATCACTTTTCTGCCTGCAGATACTTTACCGTGAGGGCATTAACTGAGATTATTAAAAATGGACAGAAAAACTGTTTACTTTGTGCTTTTTCTCATCACTTTGTGGGTAGTAAGTTTCACTGTTTCCTGTTTAGTCAGTTGTTTTCCCCATTTGTTTTTGTAAGTCTTTCAGACAGCAACAAGGGAAAATAAAGCATTCTCAAAACAGGAAAACGTGATTTAACCCCACAAAAATGGGCCTAGGGATCCAGGAGTGGGAATAGTATCCGAGATCGCTTTTTCCCTCAGAACTGCAAACAGCAGCTTGCTTGTGAACCATCCCGTGACTCTTGCCCGTATGTAATGTGGCACTTGCCTTTGTGCGGTTTGGGGTTGGCTGCGGCGGGCGGGCTCCTCTGTGCCACAGCAGCACCGAACTTCACCTCAATTACTCCCAAATTCATATTCAAGGAGGGGGGGTGGTGCAGGATTTTGCTCTCTGATCTGCTGCCAGAGCAAAAGGGGACCTGTTTGGCCATGCCTGCCATGGAGAACACCCCCAGGAAGACAGGAACAGGTGAATTGCTCTATTAGGTAGAAATTGCCTCATATTGGGACTAGACATAAAATTTATGGCAGGTTAACTCTCGTTAGAGGAGGTTGCACTAAGTGTATGTCTTGTTTTTTCTTTCTTTCTCCCTTGCCCTGCACGCAAGGGAGGGCTCTTCTGTAAGCAAGTCCATGGCTTCTGCATGGATGGGTCTGGAATAAAATCTACACGTAAAATAATGACATAACAAAAGCATTTCTTCCACTGTATTCATTTTCATTGTAATTCATAATCTGTTCCTTTGGCTTGGACCTTAGAGCTCAGTATCCATGCCATACTCCAGTGATTATTTCCTGTTACCTGGTCTTGATACTGCCACTTTATGTGGATCCGATCTTGTGGGCACGTCACTGAGTCTGCCATGCTCATTCCCAGTTATTCTTAATTTGTTACTTCATGTGTTCCATTTTGAACATCCCTATCTGATTATCTTTGTCTGAAATGACTCTCTGTAATTGAATGGAGTTAAAAGTGGGAGTTTATGGTTCTTCTTGATCTTTTAAAATATTTTGCTGGCTTAGAAATGCATTATATTTCATGGTGACCTTACTTAACAAGTGCTACCATCTCCGTTACTAAGGGAATAGACTGGAGTTTTTAGCCCACAGCAGATGTTGGCTGAGCTTGCAGGTATGAAGCTTTTATATGAAAGGGTATAAAATGCTTTAGAAATATGGCTTGCAGGTTCTGTGGCTAGCAGCGCCCAGTGCTTAGACAGCACCTTTCATTTTTGAAGTTTTTTGCAGATATTGGTGTACAGCAGATCCTGAAATGAGTAGCCCGATTTTGCAGATGAGGAGACAGAGGTGTTGAGGCCGTTGACTGCCTTTGAAGTGGTTGGTGTGCAGCCAGCTCCAGAGTCGGGCCAGAAATTTTGCAAACCAAGCTCTCGGAGAGAGAGGCATCCTCAATGTGAGAGATGTTTAAAAAAACAACAAAAATATCTCGGTGACTTGCCCAAGGGTGGGGAGAATTGCCAGTGCCAGCAGCCCTATGTTTTTGCTTTTCATGTTGCTCACAGCCCTGTGCTTGCGTTGTCACATTATACTTTGGTTTTGCCCCTGCAAAGAAGAGAATGTCTTGAACAAAGGGGTAGGCTTTGTAGAGTCACCTTTTTTTTAATAAAGATAGTAAGTCAGAGCTTGGTCCAAAGACATGTGATCAGTCAGCAATCAGGGCAGGAGGAGGGTGTTGAGCTCTGTGTGCCTGGATGTGGCCCCATTGGCAAATAAGAATTGAAGATGTAGCTTAATAGGATTGAGGGTCATGTGTGGGAGACATTTGTGATGAGATAGATCAGAAGATTTCCAAACTGGAGTCTGTGGAGCATCCCTTCACTTGTCTGCAGAGACCAGGCATGCAGCCCCATCCGTGTTTCAGGAGCAAAGTTAGTGCGAGTGTATTAAATGCCCAGAGTTCTTTCCTGCCTATCCATGCTCCTTTGCCGTGGGTACAGCTGGGGATGCTGCCACAGTGATAATCTTTGCAAATGCAGCAGGGAGGAGGAGATGGTCCACAAAAGAAACTGTTGAAAAGTTTAATTCTGTGTATTCTGTAATATATTCCTCAAAGCAATCTGAGTTCCCTGAGGGTACTTTGAAGTCCAGGACAGGAAAGATTCTCTTAAGCACAGGCAATAATGATTACTAGCTCATCTCATGCATTATGCGTTTGTATTGTTATTGAGTGTCCAGTTGGAGTGTGCGCCTGTTTATTTGCTTGCTTTTGCATGCATCTAATCTAAATACCGGCTGTTCCCATGCCCTGTACGCTCTGACCTGCTGGGTGCGTGCGTGCCCCTTTAAGAGGCAGGCGCTTTCTGATTCATGTAGGCTGCTTCTGGTAGATTTAGGGTCTTGCAAAAGATGCCCTTAGTCCCTTATTAAATATTCATAAGAGGGTGGGGTCACATTTTTGTGACCTGAAAAAAATCCCATTAATAAATTTGTTATCTGACACGAAAACACTTTAGGGTGGAAAGCAATCCGTATCACATCCCATTTAACGTCAGATCACAAGTTGTCAGTAAATTGGGTCCTTTGTCTTTGCTTCTGGCGGGGTTCTTTAGCAGCATAACTGATGGGGCCATTGTCTGACAGCCTCGACTCCTGCACGGAGAGTGCAGTTCTGTCTGGGAACAGTGTCAGGGCAGCTGCTCTCTCCTCAGCTACCTGCGCACAAACTGTCTGCATCAGAAACCATGTGAAAAGGTAAAAAACATAAGGTTGAAATAGTAGGAGAGCTTTTACCAGCCGTCAGTGCTCGAAGTAGCTTTTGGGGCAAGAGAAGAGAGATGATGGGGACAGCGGCAGTCCGCAGGATAGGGACAGTACACTGCCAGGACTGAGTTTGTGTGGGGAAGGCTGTGGCCACGGGAAGTGTTGTGTGACCCTCGTCAGTTCAACGCTGGTTGTTGTAGGGAAGGTGACCCTACTAACCCCGCTGCCACCGCGATGCCAGAGACCCCAGTACAGAGTGTCGCTTCCACGCAACTCAAGGCTTGGCTGCCCTGGACCGGGCAGGGGTGGCTGCCGGTGCTGGTGAGAGCATAGGGGGGGAGGGCAGGACTTGCCTAAGCATCCCACCGCTCCTCGGTGGCTGCTCTTGAGCATCCCCACCGCTCCTTGGTGTCTGGTCCTGAGCATCCCACACTCCCAGTTGCTGGTCCTGAGCATCCCCACTGTTCCTTCGTGGCTGGTCCTGAGCATCCCACTACTCCTGGGTGCTGGTCCTGAGCATCCTCCCTGGTCCTGAGCATCCCCATCGCTCCTTGGTGGCAGGTGCTGAGCATCCCACCACTTCCAGCGCTCCCAGTTGGTGGTCCTGAGCATCCCACCGCTCCCGGTGGCTGGTCCCAGGCACGCAGCCGGTTAGGATGCCCTCCCTTTGGGGCAGGGAGAAGGGGGTCCCGCGCACAGCGCTCGGGCTCGGTGCGAACTCCCGTCACAGGCTTTTTTCGCTCGTTTTTCTTTCATTATTCCTCCTTACTAGTACGAGCTGCCGGGGAGAGGCGAGGGGAGAGCAGAGACGCTTGTGACCAGAGGGAATGGCCTCAAGTTGCGCCGGGGGAGTAAATTTAGTTTGGATATTGCCCGGTCTAGTGGGACGTGTGCCTCCTGCCCATGGCAGGGGGGTTGGAACGAGATGATCTCTAAAGTCCCTTCCAACCCAAACTATTCTGTGAATCTATGATCCTGTGATTCTATGCTTAGGAAGAATTTATCTACCGAAAGGGTTATCAGGTACTGGCACAGCTGCCCGGGGAGGTGATGGAGTCCCCATCCCTGGAAGAGTTGAAAAGCCGGGTGGATGAAGTGCTCAGGGATGTGGTTTAGTAGCGGACAGGTACGGCTCGGCTCGATGATCTCCAAGCTCTTTCCCCCCTTTCCCCCCGGTTCTGACTGATGCCGTGACGGGAGCCGGCAAAGTTGCCGTGGGAGGCGGCCGAGCCCCCCCCCCCCCCCCCCCCAACCGCGTTGCTGCCGTCTGTCTGTCCGTCCCCTGGCGGCCCGGGGGTCGCGGGAGGCGGAGGGAGGGCCGTCCCCGGCGGGCTCCCCGTTCCGGGGCGGGGATGGCGCGGCGGCGCAGGGCGGGGCCGCGGGGTGGCGGCAGCCGGCGAGCAGCGCGCCCCGCACTGCGCCCGCCGCTCCGCCGCGCTCCATGGCCCGGCGCGCTGCTCGCCGCCCGCCGCCGCGCAGGTGGGTGCGGGGACTGGGGGGGGACTGGGATGGGGGGGGGGGACGGGACACATCGCGGCGCCGCCCGGCGGGTGGGCGAAGCGCTTGGGGATCTCGAAGACTTGAAAACACTTGCCGAGGGGCTAAAAGTCTCGGCGTTGCGCTTTCCGTGCCTTTCGAGCTGGGGTGCGGGCAGCGCCGAGTTGGAGAAAGAGCCCGGCGAAGAGCTCGGTCGCGGTTAACCGGGAGCTGGGGGGGTCTGGGATGGATTCGCCGCTCGGTTTGCCGAAGGGGGGGATGAAGGGAGCGGCGCTTTGTGGGTTTTTTTTTGGCGTTCGGTGAAGCCCCGCCGGAGGGGATGTAACGGGCTGGGGATGCGGCGGTGGGAGTGGGATGGTTTGGAGGAGGGAACCCTTAGGAAGTGGGTGGTAAGTTTAGAGCAAAGTGCACACACACTCTTCCTCTTTGGGATTAACTCCTTCAAACCCGGCTCGTTTGAGGGAACGCCGAGCGTTTCAACTTGTCCTGGTGCGAGGGAGAAGCCGCTGGGTGAGCGCGGCGCTGGTCCCGGCGCAGCTGCCGGCGCTCGCAGCGCTCCGTCCTCTGCTTTTAAAGAAAAACAAGTTTGGTGGCAGGAAATGTGAATCATTCGGGGTGACTAAGATTTGTTTATGAAAACGAAATGGTTGGATTTATTCTAGCGATGAGCGTCGTAGGGCTAACGGCGATAAATTGCTGAAGTTTATTTCTAATAAAAAGTGAGTTGCGCGGGCTGGTTTGCCTTTTTATAAATAAACCGAAATGTTAAAGTTTTTCATTTGGATCAGAGCTGATTTTCATGCCTGATGCTCCCGGGCCCAATCCTGGAGTGACCTGTGCATGTGCGATAGCTGTAAGAGGAGAGAAGCCTCTCTCTCCCCCCCAAGCAGTGAGCGCTCTGCCTGCTGCGTTAGTAATTGCTGGATCGGGCCCTTCGTAGTTGTGTTTATACTGTGCAAAGCTTTCAGACGTCTTACACAGCTTTACATCAAGTTAAAAATTGTATTTGCTTCTCTCTCTTTTAAAAGTCACGGCCAAAATACTTGTTTACACGTGAACATGTCAGGAAACTGCGCCTGCCTGGTTAAGAAATGGCTTTTGTTGATTGTGTGTTTGTTGCAGTAGCAGCCTAGGAAATCTCTAAAAGCAGACACCCTCCTCTTCTCGCAGCCGGCGGAAAGTGTGCTGTCAGAGGGCTTCCAGTGATCTCCCGTGACTACTTCCAAAAAATTTCATTGATAAGGCTGCGGAGATGAACCCCAAACCCTGCTTACCCAGAGTAGCTGCCTTGGCCTGGACGGCGATAGAGCTGAACTGCAAACTGATTGGTCTGACACTTTATAATCAAAGTTGATTTATTGTTCATTAGTAGTGCATTAGCCCTTTCAGGCGAGACAGTTATTTGTGTAGTGGCCTGTCAAACAAAAGGCCGCTAGCACCTGTCATTGCCAAACCCTGAGATAAGCAAGCAGATATTAAGATAATGCAAACAGAAATACACCGGAATGAGGTAAAGTTCTAGCAATTTCCCTGTAAGAAATATTGTTTTATTTAACGTGCTCATGTTTAGCATACGGAGGAACTGGACTGTAGGAGGAAGGGGTTGCCCTGCACCAGGACCATCGCAAAGAGAAGGCGTTGGGGATGATGAGCTGGGTGTGCGGGGCATGGGGCTTCGAGCACCTCCGCGGTCAGGAGGCAGCTGGGGCGGATAATGAATTGGGAAAAGGCAGGAGCTGATAGGGAAAACTTGAATGCTGTTTTGTAGCCTTAATCTAGTTTTGTTTGATTTTGGTTTTAGCCTGAGAGAAGATTGAAGCACTTTTCATGTTTTGTCCCTGACTTCTTCCTCTTCTTCCCAATGGACAGATGTCATGAAATGATGCTCTTACTGGCAGGGGTTAATTATATGAAAACTTGATGACATCACAGCAGAGCTGTGAGAATGTCAAAATACATCTGCTGCCACATTCAGACATATTGCTCTCCCTCCTCTCCCCCTATATCAGCTCCCCTCCCCTTCTCCAAAGGGAATGATCTCATGACATAAAACAGAAAACAACACAAGTGTCAAAAGAAAACAAAATTAGTGAACTTTTGTCTGCCACCATAGAAACGAGGATTAACTTATGTTATTCCAGAGCATGGAATGGAGACTATCTGCATGAGGATATATAGTGTATTGTCTTCTGTGAATTTTCATTTGACAGGGATTTTGGAGGCTGTGATCTTAATTAAATCTCAACTGACTCAAATAATGCATCTAAAGGCATGCAGTGTTGCGTAACCTTGCTGAGTTGGTAAACCATAAATCATCAGAAGGCTTATGATAGGAAGGGCTGCTTTGAAATATTTTTTTTTTGTTTGCTACAGTTGGGTTTGTTTTTTTTTTTTTGGTCTTGTTTAACATGCACTTAACCATGCTGTACCACAGTGCCCTCCCTTTTTTAAGCAGCGTAATTTTTGCTTTAAGAAAAAAAATAAAAGATAAGCTCTGAGACAGGCTCTGACCAGTCACTCAGCTGAACTAAAGAGGAGTCATAAATATAATGGGACTGACAGGGAAGAAATGAAATCCCAGCACTTGCTTGCTGGGAATCTTGCTGCTCATAGGAAGGTGCGGGTGCCTCACGTTCTCGTACAGCTGGATGAGTCCTCTACACCTTTTAAAAGTGTAACTCTTAGCCCCACGCTGGAATTTATGCTGTGGCATAAGTAGTTATCCGGCACCGCTGTGGAGCTGTAACGTGTTGCCCTTGGGTTATGCTGGGCCACAGATGGATTATTGCACTAATGGACGATTGGCTTTGACATTTGCGCAAGTTGAGTTGATTTTTTGTTGTGTAGAAGGAAGAGAAGGATTGCAACAGTTGTGTGGAGAAGGGTGAAGTGGGTTTTTAGGTGTTTGAATTGATGTAGGGCGGTCAGAGCGATTTCTTACACAGCATTTTAAGCTGGCAATGCGCAAGCACTAGTGTTGCTTTAGAATCATGTTGTTTCTAAAATACTCGAGCTAAAAAAATTACTATTTTAGTGTAAAATACTTTGTTTTCTGCGTTTTTGATTGCATGCCCTGGGCAGCTGAAGGAAAGGTAAGGGTAGAAGGATTTTTCCATTCAAAAGTTCAAGGAATTGCAGAGGTCTTGTGCTTTCTTCTGTCTATTTCTTAGTCATTTCAGAGCAGCTGAAGGCAAACCTGTGCTGGAAGGACACAGCACTTGGATTTGCTATATGGAAATGTTTCCCGGTGGCAAGATAAGTTACTGATGTTGTTTTCTCCCCTCTTTGCTAGGAAAAAGCAGTAGCAGGGGTAGTTTTATCAACACCTGCGACACTAGATTGTGGGAAAGTCCTGACACCATAAGCTGAATTTGTTATTGTTTGGTGAAAGGCTTGGCTGGTTTAAAGGAGTTTGTTTGTTTTATTGAAAGCAGAACTGCATTACTGGAAACTACTTTGCTGTAGTTCGGTTAAAATGTCCTGTACTGTTTTGTTTTTATAAGGTGCTTACTTGGTCAGCTTCGCGTTCCAGTTTTAAGGAAAGGGAAAAAAACACATCATGCACTCATCTGCGGATCTTAAGTGACCGTGTAGAGTCTGGGGAGAGGAGCCGCACTGGCAAATAGCTCTTCCCCAACCTTATGGTTTTTGCCTTTTTTTTTTTTTTCTTTTTCCTTTTTAACCTTACCACCAGTTTCCTCTGCTGGCAGGAGGATCTGTAGTTTATACTGAAGTTGAATGAATGTTAGAAACCCCAGACTGAATATTGAACAAATAAGTGGAATTGCTAATTGTGCTGTGCACTAGTTTCGGATGGATTTGCCTTCATTGATTAGGTAAGATGCTCTGTTATTTGGGAGGGACAGCACCCCCTCCTCCCCAAACTGACAACCGGTTTTAATTTTTAAGCTTTATCTTGCCCTTAAATCTGAAACATCATTGTTCAAATAACTGAGAACAAGGTAAACCAACAACATCAAAAAGGTCGGCTTCTGTGATTTCTCAAGGGCTTGTTATTTTGTACTTTCCAATTCTATTTGATGTCTTGACAAAACAAGATGACACAAGGGAGAATACATTAAATTTTGATTTTCATCTAACCTGTTACAGTCGTGGCAGCTTAATTTCTTTTACTTTTTACTGAAGACGGCTTTTTGCACAATTACTCTAATTGCCACGCCACTTTATGAGAAGGTTTCTGTACGGGTTTCCCATTTGCCTTGATTTTGCGAGGCATTTTTTTGAACGTGCTTTGACCTTTAACACGACGAGCTTGCTGGTTGGAGTGTGTCTTCATTAGGAGTAAATCAGTGAATGGCAAGATTGTCAAAGAAGCAACTGATGTTTTCTCATTAGAATCTAATTTGCACCGTTGTGCTTAGCTGTGATGTTCAGCTGTAGGTGTCTGCCATAGGTGTGAAAAACTGCACATTTTGAGCAAATAAAGTTTACAACTGTTATAAAGGCTACACTTGCAACCAGAGTGGCAAAGCCTTACGCGGTGTTTAAGCAGACCTCGGTTTTGTTTGGGAAATAAACGGCGTCATTTAACCAGGTGAATATTTTTCAAGCTCGCTAATTTTTTTCAGCTGACCAGGACAATACGTGTCTTCTCAAACGCCCCAGGGTTGAAGAGCAGGCAGCTATGGGTCTGACTCTCGCAGGAGAAAATAAATACTTGGGGAGTGGAGAGAGGACTCATCCTTCCCTGGAAATCTCTGTTGGGAGTTGCAGTTGTTCTTAAAAATCTACCGCAGGAAAAAAAACAACGTCCCTCTGTATAACACTACCTTTTTGCTCACATGAAATTCTAGGCATATTAAATGTTGCAGGTTCAGTCTCAGTCTTCTATTATTTAATTAAGTGCTTCTTAATGTATTAATAAATTAATACACAAATGTAAGGAGTCTGATATGATGATCATTCTCGGTATATTAAGGGTGTGAGAGAGAGAGAGTGTTTCAAGGGGTTTTCAAGGGCTTTAGGGGTATTTTGGCTGTTTCTAAGCAGGATTTCTTTCGGTTTATGTGAGGCTTTTTTGGCAGAATATGTTGATCTAACATTTCCTTTCCTAAACTCTGGAAAAAAATATGGAATTTTTTTTTTTCTTTAAATGTGATTCATTATAAAATATCACCACTGTTCGGAATCGTGCACAGCAGTATATAATTTTTCCTTTCATGCTGGAGCAGGAAACAAAACCGAGAACTTTTTAAAATATGAAAAATGATGATGAGAATCTTGAGGCTGAAATCTCACTCAGCTTATTAAATGAGTGTCTGGTTGTGTGTGTTCCAGTTTAGTCTGTATTTGACAAATGTTAGATGTAGAAAGGATTTAATTTATGTAAACTTTATATTTTTATGCAAATTAAATGGGTATTTATTATAGCAGAAACAATTATCCTGGCACTTAGTGAGGAACCTGGTATGCATGAGAAGTGGTAGATAAGATCAGATGTTTCACTCTGTAAACAAATATGAAAATATTCCCCTTTTTCCTCAGCTAGAAGAGAACAGAGCAGAAAGCAGGCATCCTGGCATGCCGGGGAATGTCAGCATAGCCCATCGTACCACCTTCCGTGGGTCAGAGGAAGATCTTCCCTCTTGATAAAATATAATAAACAAAATTATAATAATAAAATGATAATTTAATTTTAAAGAGGTTTTTCCCCCTCCTCTCTTGTAATAGGGAGTTGTACTGTTACGGAGAGAACAGTTATGCTAATGACAGGCTACTTAGCTGATTTTATATTAATATAATAAACATTACCTGTCTTAATGTGTTGTGCTGTATTATGGCAAAATAACTAAGTCTAGAAGTGAGATTCCCTTTTGCATAATGAAACAGCATTGCAGTTTCTGCGTGAATAATTCTAACAATGGCATTTTTTTGTTCTTATTTTGGAGGATGAAATATTATGTGGGAAATGTTTTAGTCTTGGGGTGGAAGCAGGTCCTGCCTTTAGCACTTCGTATTTTGCTGTGCTCTGCTCTGGCTTTTGGCACCGTGCTCTTCTGTTTGTCAGGGTATCCTTGCTTTATCTTCTTGAGCAAAGCTGCTCTGCATTGTTGCGGCTGAGATTTTTCTACGTTTCGAAGGTACGGTGCATAATACCTTTCTAATACGACAGCTCAAGTTAATTGTTTGTTTCTGCCTAGCCGTATCTATTTTGTTTGTAGCCCAGTATTTCAGCTGTTCCTCAGCTACTTGCTCTGTCTCTGTTCAGCTGTGTTTTGCTCCATTTAACTTTTATCACAAAATCTTTAACCGAACAATTGCTGTTTGGAAATCCAAGGTGCCTGCTATGAGGTCTTGCTGAAATCAAGTTTGAACAGACATCGCAGGCGAAAAGGATTTTCTGGCAGAGTTATTCTTTATGAATTAAGGAAATCCTCCCATCTTCCATGCATGCCTGCTAACAGTTAACAGGACCGCAGCCGTATCCAGCATCGGAAGCACGTTGTGTGAAAATGGCATTCTTCTTTTTTCTTTTTTTCACTTCACACAAGATTAAACTACTTGAAATTATTTAGCTAGTATTTAATTATATTAATATCACTGAAAATGGGGGAATGGAAATGATTAAATAGGACTAAATCATTTTCATCCCTGTGACCCTTGTCTGGAGGAGTGACAAATGCATCCCTGCTGTAACTCCGTTGAGAAGTTAAAGGTGAACTTGACCCAAGTTTGTGGAAGTTTTCCTTGGTCGGTCCTGCCAAAATACGGCGTGTTCAGAGAGCTTGAAACAAGGGGGTAGCGGAGGGGACTGCGGGGGACGAGAGGGCTGGGGGGGATCTGGAGGAAGAGCAGGCAAAACCCTGGGAGAAACAGTGAAAACAATTGTGAGTATTAAATACATTTTTTGCCGTTATGGTATTGGCATGTCAGCAGGTCTATACTAGCACAGCTCCGAAAGCCAAATTGCAGCTGTATTTTTACCTGTGCTGCCAGGTTGACATGCAGCTCAGTATCTACCACACCTATTGTCAGCAGTCAACAGTACCAGAAGTAGTTCATTAATCGTATCAATAACAACAATCGTGTTTCATGTGCAAAATAGAAATAAACAAAGAAAGAAAAGATTGATTCTGCTCTGCATGCTAACTTAGCATTCTTTAAAGATATCTGCCAGTAGTTTAATTTGAACTTCAGCTCCCTGAAGGCAGTAAGACAGAATTATTTTAGTTCTTCATGAACTGCTTTCTGTGATTCATTGTTAACTCATAAAACACGCTCATTTTCATGTACTTAAACAGTTAAGGCTTTTTTAAAGTCGGTTTGTAATTTTTGTTGGCAACACGTTTAAGTTGACATCTGAGAGATAGAAATCTAAAATTAATTTATAGCCCTCAGTTTAGTTTTCGTTTACTATCGGACAAAATATCAGAAATAAATATCTTTTATCTGACGTAATGTAAAGTATATTGCACAGTATCTAAAATAAAGTTTAGTTTTGACTGAATACACTCAAAAAGGGACCCATAAATATTAGAGAGCCGTAGTTAAGAACTTACATGACTGTTTTAAATACTATTGATTTAAACCACTGGCTAGATTTTATGAATCAAAGTGTAATTTCCAAGCTTTGGCTATATTTCTCATCGCTAAAGCACTCTCTCTTGTGTGCCTTTAGCAGCTTTCCAGACATTCAACACGGGATTAAATGATAGTAGTTACAATGATCAATAGGTTAAGACCGGTACAATCACTCTTACCGCTAATGACCTCGGTAGTAATGGGTAATAAAGTGTGGGCTATAATAGCCTACTGCTGGTGCTGCATGCCCTTTGATTCCTAGTATTACTAGGGACTAGCTACATGAAAAAGTTGGACGTTGAAAGTTAAGAGAGTGGATATATAGGCCATCATTCTTAACTGTTTAAAGTCCTCAAACCTTACTTGTGCCCATGTTTCTCCAGGGCCTGCATGTCATTTTTAACACAGTAATTTCTGGCTTATTTGAATTTGTTTGCAAAAGGTTTCCGTAAGTGGCTTTTGTAATAAGCTGAAGCACAAATTTTGGCTAAATGTAGCTGTTGGCCGTGTTTATAAATGGAAGGCAGGACCTTCTTCAGAGGCGCAGATGTGGTGTGAAAACGTGGTTTCGGATGGTAAAATGAAGTTTAACAGATCAGTGCAAACTTGTACTCCTGGCTCTTCCATATACACACACACGCACACTTATATGAATAAATAACAATTTTCGTTTGCTTGCTGGTTAAGTGCTCCTGCCAAAAAGTGTGCAGCAAGGAGGTTCTTCACCAGAAGGTACATGGCCGTTTTTAAAAGGTAGGGCCAAGCGCTTAAATTTATCCTAAGATAAACATGCAAAAAAGCCATAGAAGTGAATGGGAGTTGTCTCTGTATAGCTGATGGCAGAATGCGGCCCTTCGTATTAATCACTGATGTGTAGGGTTTACAGCACCCCACCCTATTCCTGTCTGTATCCCTGCTTGTCGTCATAAATCTGACTGAAGAGTATTTGTGTTGTCTATCTTCCAAGAAGGGCACAGAAAACATACTTAAACATGCTTCCTCTTCTGTTTGCTCAGTCCAACTTCAATGGAAGGTAGTACAAACCCTAGGGTAAAGTAAACTTCTCTGGGGATGAGAATAATGAAGGTGAGTCATGCTTCGGGGCTAAGATAGTGACGGCAGGATTTAATTAAATAATTTTGTACTTCCAGAAAAGTTTTTAAAAGACTATGGATTAAAATATTCTGAATTAATGGGATTACCCATCCTGATGACTCAGTGTCCTCAGAGCTGGTCCTGCGTGGCGAGGCAGTGACATTCACGTAGGTACGGGCAAATGACGCTGGCCATGGGAACGCGGACGCTGGCTTCAGTGGGACTGGCATTTGACCCATAATTACATCTCCATTTGCCTGCCTTCACACCAGCGTGGACCACATTAGATAGGCGGGAAGACACTGTGCTGCGGGGATTGCACAGAGGACCTTGCCATGTCTGCATTAATGGGATGGGGGAGGCGCGTGAGCCTTCGCTAGGCTTTGCTCAGACAAATGTTTTCAAGGCAGCATCTGGCCTTGGCACACAACATGTACACAACAACACGGGGAGATGTGCAGTGTACATGCATCTGACCTTCAGGAACCATTCTTAGTTCATCAAAATTAGTGATGCTGAGAAATCAGGACATCAGTGCATAATGACTGTGAAATTAGGAATGAGAGCTTGCTATGCAAATGACAGGACAAATCATGTGAAAAAGTCAAGATAAACTGCATATTAAGACATTATGTTACATAAAATTAATCCTGCATTTCTCTCTTGCTTACTACTACACTGGAAGATTATTTTTTTTTTAAACTCCTTTATCTTCTGATCAGCTATTGTCTGCTGATTTTTTAAGAAGTGGTGCACAGAAAAAGTGCTAAACATATTATTACCTTTTATTGTAATACATGAGATGACAGGAGATCCTTTTTAGCAAAGTATATCCTTTACTGCTTTTAGTTTTGTGCTGTCATGTATTTTATTTGAAACTATAGAAAAGTAAGGTACTTAAATATTACTGTTAAAACTCATGTGGGTTTTGTCTTTTCCTCTATTGTTTTTTTTTTTTCCTCCTTTTCTTTTCCTTTTTTGGGGTGGAGGGTAGAGGGGTGGGTTTCTAGGGAAATAGTCTTGCATTACTAGGACTGACAAAATGGTTCTCATGTAGTCTGCAAATTAAACACAAGTGCAGTGATTATTTTGAATAGCTAAATTACATTCTAGAAAGCTTGCAGAATTCATAGCATTGTCATTAGGTATCCGCTTGAATACAATTTGTGTAACCTTGGCCAAGACAGCCTGTCATTTTAATGTCAGTGTTTTATCTGAACAAGACATCATCCTTTCAGATACAGTGTACAGGTTCCTTGCAAAGATGCCCGTGCAGAAACGTGTTAACAGTTGCAAATATGAAATGCTATCAAGTTCATCACTGTAGCTGTTTGTCACTGAAATGTCATGGAAAGCGGCTTTTAATGGTATCTCACATAATACGAAAGAATTGAAGACATCTGTATGCTTGGTGAATATGGAATGGTAAAGACATCGTGGTAGGGCCTTTCTGTTGAAATTGCATAGAGTCTAGTGCTGTTATTCACATCACTGAGCCTTCCTTCAATTTCCTTAAAAACCTGTCGTAATAGGATCTAGATCCCATCAGCGTGGGATACTCAGTTGTTGGATTTCTGTAGGGGAGGGAAGGGCTTTCTGGGAGGAGAAGGACCGTGTTGACCGCGTCTTGTAAAAATAAATAAATCTTAACGAGGTTTACCATATTGGTTGCTTTAAAGAATTCCCATCACAATACCGTTTTGTAAAAGGGGAATTTAGTTGCCAGGAAAATGGAGCCGGTACCTCCGTGCCTACTGCGGTGGGCTGGGAGGAATCTCTGGCCTTCCATGCTCTCAGGGCGTGGCGTGGGCTGCCCTGCTGTGGGGCTGGTGGGTGGTGCATTGGAGCTGCGGTTGTGCGCTCTGACCCCCTCTCTGCTCTCCTCTTGCACTTCAGGTTCCAGTGTCGGTGGCTATGATGACACCTCAAGTGATCACTCCCCAGCAAATGCAGCAGATCCTCCAGCAACAAGTCCTAACTCCGCAGCAACTCCAAGTCCTGCTCCAACAGCAGCAGGCACTCATGCTTCAACAGGTAATTGTTTCCTTAAGAGCCGCTGCTCAGGTGGCCCCTAGAGATGCTGGAGGGCTTTGCCTCCTGAAATTTTCCTGTAGAAAGAAGGTCTGTACCTTGGAGCAGCCGCGCTCTGAGATGAACTGACTGCTCTTTTGTTTTTAATTCTAGAAATAGCTACTGGAAACAAACCGAGGGAGCAGTGCTAGGAGTGTTTCCAAGATCAGCTAAATAATACAGATGCATATTTAAGTGTCAGGACTTCGGCAGATGTCCCTATTGCTTTTGCCTGCATTCCCCAGAAAGTGTGGTGTGCCCTGACTAATTGGAATAAACAAGGTAGTAGGGCGATGCTTCCCATTTTAGACCTCGTTATGTCCATCTGGCACCGTAAAGGCCTGTGGAAACAGTGACAATAAAAGTGAAGAGGTTTGCAAGCTGGTTTCAGCCAACGTATGCTGCACGGTGTGTCAGTGTTTCTCACAGCCCGTGGTCTTTTTTTCAGCTGAAAGTTGGCCACCGACAAGCTCCGAGGCTCTGTTACTGTAGGGTATGGCAGAGCAGGAGCTCACGAATGCCAGGCAGGCATCAGTGCCCACCCCTGCCCGACCTTGCGTGCTCCCTCCTGGCTGTCACGCTCTCTCTGTCCATGTCAGAGTGCTGCCTGTGCGGTGCACATCTGGGGAGAAGGGAGGAGGAGAGGGTTTCCCAGGATGTCCATGCATGTATTGAACAACACTTAATACAGTCAACCCTATCATTTAGAAAGCATGTGTGTTTCACAACAGAGATTCGCCAGGCTCTCTCAGCAAGGGCATTTTGGCTTTGTTGTTACAATCAAAGGTCATTCCTTGCCTTATTTTAATTAGTTTGTGTAGAAAATGGTATGTTTTTCATCAGTTCATTTTGGAGATTACTTTTCAAACGATAATGCCAAGAATAGTCAGTGTGCACTGAATTTATTGTCGAGTTTCAAACTAAAGGTCAGACCATTACAGATAAAAGGATGCTATTTTTCAAATCGCAGTTTGTGTGTTGCACCAAAAGGGACACTGAATTGGCTCTCCACTTTGTTACTTACCATCTTTCCTTTTCTTTGTAGCAGCAGCTTCAAGAGTTTTATAAGAAACAACAGGAACAGTTGCAGCTTCAACTTTTACAGCAACAACATGCTGGAAAACAGCCTAAAGAGGTACAGACAATACCCATTTTACTTTCAAACCACAGATCCCTGGGGACTGTCTAGTGGCTATTAAACTGTCATTCATCTTATAAATGATTGCACAACTGAACTGACTCTATCGGGCCTCAGCTTTCAGATTTAGAGTTATTGTCCTGTTTTCGCCTGTATTTTCCTGTGCTTTCCATTTGCTTGCTGACACATATTTTATAGCAGGGGACCAGGCCTTGATGTTTGGTATGAGAACTGGAGCAAGCAACGAGACTCATATCTTGGGGGAGTGCTTTTGAAAGTTAGTTATGTTGCAAAAGGGAGGGAGGAAGACAGCAGGCTCAGTTACGGTGCTGTTGTCTCTAAACAGTGCAAAATGCTTCAGAGACGTTGAGTTTGGGCTTGCACTTTCCAATCGGAGAAGTCCTGGTTGTGCATTCCTCGCAGCACGCATTTATCAGGAGGAATAGCACTGGAGCAGCATCAGATGTGACACAAGAAGTAAGGTCTGAGAGGCAGAGGTTACACAGGAACGGTGGGAGTTCACATCACGTTGTGCCTGGATGCTGTGGGCGATGCATGGTAGCAGGAGACTTCGCTCTGATGCCACCACAGTCCGTGGCAGGAACGGGACAGGCCAGGGTGATTTCAGTGCATCCTTTAAACACGCAGTCCTTACAAAACAGCCTGTCATATCATAAAATTTGTTTGTTGATTTTGGTGTGCTTAGATTTAATTTTGCTGTAATTACATTTATTCTTAAAGCACCAAATTCACCCCTCTAGTCTCAAGGAGTTTGAGACTCATGTTTAATCTGACATCGCTGCTGGCTTCGGTAGATCCTTAGAAAGCTGCCTCTTGGCATGAGATGCTGCGTGATGTCCTGTGATAGCAGCAGCGCTTGTGTGTTGCTTTGCGAGTGGCGCTGCTCGGAGCACATACCGATTGCCCCCCCCGCCCCCCGAAATTTCAGCGAATCGTGCCACCTGTGCCAAGTTTAAACCCAGAGTGAATTTTTCCAGCTGAGTTATAAACCCCTGAAAATAGGGGGTTTATAATGGAAACGCTGACACAACCTTAACCATAGCGCGCTTATGGGCGCCACTATAATAAAAAGGGAACAGATTAAAAAGTGTCTAAAATGTAAATCTAAAGGACTAACAGTAATTAAAATGGAAATGGCACAGGGAGGGAAGGCATGTAATTGTGAGATATCACTGTGCAGAATGCTCTCAGCTTTGTTTTGCTGGCTGTTTTTCTAATTCAGTAGGGCTTACTCATCAGTGGCAGTTCAATGCGCGTTAATGACTCTGGGATGCAGGCATCACTCTGGACAAAGAAATGATTATTGTGCGGTCAAAAGAAGTTCAAAGACAAGAAGGGAATTTCAGTTTTTTCCTTAGAGATCCACATTCAAGAGCATATAAATTAAGCCAAATGTTAAAAACCACAGTCTGAAAGCTGACTTCAAAGTCACAACTCTCTAATTAATGAACTGCGAGCTTCAGTTTGGACAAGTCGTGGTTTGATGCGCCCATAAATCAACATGACAGGTCTGTTTCACAGTCTCAGACAGCGCTTGTCATTGAGTCACATCAGATGTAAACACAGCAGAAAAAAGAGGGAATATGAAGGAGGTGCAATTGATCAACAGAATTGGTAAAAACCCACTTTTGAAACGCATTATGCATGATCACAGGAAATGGCGATAGCCTCAAGAGGCTTTCTCCTTCTGCTGTTGCTTTTTTAAATCAGATTTCTAACAGCCTTCAAAAGGGAGAATAAGAATTATGGAGCTTCTCCCCTGTGGCTGGCAGGCAATAACCCCCTGTTGTTATTTTGTGCTTCTTTCTTTTCAAAGGCGTCAAAATTTAGTTTTTTAAAGATCTTTAACTCTATATTTGAAGACAAACAATAAAGGGCTGCCACTGTCATTCTTATCAGTTACCAGGGATTGTATTTTTTCTTTCTGTTGCCACTTCTTATTAACCTCTTATTTGGTCTATTAGACATAGTTTTGAATGCAAGCCTGCATGCTGGGAGAACATGAAAGTTCAGATGAGCTCAGAGGGCAGATAAAGAAATTTGAAGGGGAAAGTTACACAGCAGAATGAACGATAAAAGTTAACTCTTCTAAATTGCTGTTGTCAGACAGGAGAGCATCTCAGACACAAAGATGAGGGCTTGGAGCTTAAAGAAAAAAAATACTTTGTGTTAAAAAAGACGAGAAGGGAAGTTGGACAATGTGATGGCATTTCAATATCTAACACACTGATTTGCTGTGGTCACGCTTCTGATATTACACTATCGAAAGCAGCAATAAGAAAGGACTTCTCTCTGGTTCAAGAAGAGCATTTGAATGGGATAGCTGTTAGGGGAACAAGGGCCCCGAGTCCCTTCAGCATTTTCTAGGGGGCTGGAGGGATTGCTTATAGTTTTAGGGGAGGCCCGTTTCAACGATGCATTTCTCCTTGCAGGTTTGTTCAGCCCTTTTTTTCCCCTGCCCTAAGGAGGTTATTCTTGCTAAATTAGCACGCAACTGTGGTCTTTTGTTTTTTTTTTTCTCTTCCCTCTTGTATTAAAACCTGATGGTCAGGTCACTCAGCGAGCAGGGCCGTGGTGGGGACCGGCGGCTGCCGCCGTGCTAACGGGCGCTGAGTGTGTACCTTGACAGATGGAACAAGCATATCCATGTACTGCATCCCCCAAGTCATTTTGTTGGTGCCTTGTCCTATTGTACTACCGTGAAAGGAGAAAAACAACAAATCTCCTAAGCCCCACTGGTAAAAGGGGTCCATCGCCCAAGCAGGGTAACAGGCGGATCCCAGCAAGGTTTCTGGTGGGTTTTACTCTAGGGCTGCGTGGCGTAGCGAAGGGTGAGCATTGCACAGTGCCAGACAGCGAGAGCAAGAGGTGCTGGGGCAGATCTCAGCTCCCCCCAGCAGTGTCGGGGCTCCCCAAGGCAAAAGGGGGCTTTGGAGAGGGAAGGATCCAGCTTGGGGCTGGAGCAGTGGAGGGAGTTTTCCAAACAGGGCCGTTTGTCCTCCGGCAGTTGTGACAGTTTATGTTAGGCAGTAGGGAGTAACCTAAGAAAGGAAAACAGACCTTTGACAGCAGCTTTAGGGAGGGGATCAAAAATGCAAGTTTTATCAGGATATTTCAGCATTTTAACACTGACTACTGACCTGACAACAGGACTGCACCGAGACCTTTTTTGTATGCATTCAATTGTGAGAAGTAAACAAACTGCCTTGTATCCTGTGTTTGGTAACTGGGTGGGGAGCGCAGTTTGGCAACGTGTCTTGCTTTTAAATTCTTTCTTGGACAATGGGCCTTGTATACTTTTATATCCTGGCTTTTCAAAGTAGAGAGTGTTCAAGAGCATTTCTTAGGATAGCTGAGAAGACAACCAAATGGGCATCGGTCTATTTATGTAAAGAGTTTCTTTTAAAAAAAAATTTGCTAACTTTACACTCAGATGACAAATGGATAAAACACAGATTACTGTAACTATATTTTTCTCTAATGCCACTTTTTTATGTACTTTTGTTTATATTTTTAATTGATGTTTTGAAAATGAATATTTATGAAGGCAAGCATTACTTTAACTCTTAATTTAACTGTTGCTGGGGCTTGCATTCATCTGACACTGTTGCACATAGTTGAGCAACTGGATCTGTCTGAGCAAGCTGTTGCAAAGAAATGAAAACTCTCTGAGTTTCAGAATATCTAAACACCTGTTTGTTTTACTATGTTATTGAAGTCCTAGATTTTCTTCAGAAATAAGATAAATTGACTTTATAAATAAGATAATTAGACTGTCAGTACAGTCATGGGTCTGCAGTTGGTTGCAGTATTAAGGTTGACGGGGCACGGAGGTACAAGAGGGTGGGGGCCAAACCCCTGTCTGGTGTCTGTCAGTCCTCCTCCTTGACACCAGTAGGGAATGGGGCCAGTGATCCCCTGGCTTGGTGTCAAGGAAGGGTGACAAAAAGCTTGGGATCTGGCTGGCGTTTGTTTGTGGAAGTGTGTAGTTTTGTAAGAGTTAATTTTCTTTCCATAATTGTTAGCCATAACGTGTATAAGACCTCCACCTTGATATGATTCCTAGCAGATTAGGGATATTAGATAATTTCCTTCTATTTATTGTACTACTGCACTGTATTATCTTTCTATCACTCAGATAATTACTAAGGAAATCTACATTAATTTTTTTTGGCTAGCACAAGGAACTGCTAAACACTGGCATGATGTATTGATGTTTTACACAACAAAAGTTTTCCTCCTGTCATTGTACAATAAATAAAAAGATATTTATCAAACTGCAAAGCCTTTCATGGATTTTAAAGAACAAAGCAAATAAAATACAAGATGAGCATGGAAGCAAAACCTAGAGGCTTCCTTAACTGAACAAAATTAAGGACTCTGAAGCCTCGAGTACTGTACATATTAAACACTCACATTCAAGTAAGATGTTGTTTGCTAAATTATGAATGTGTGTAATTAAAATCTAGTGGCTGTTTCTATGAAAGATTTACAATGTTATTTCATCGTTTGTCATGGCTAATTAACAATATTAGATGAAGTTTTTCTTCTTCAAAGGTCTGATTTTTTCTCATTTATTTATGTCAGAAGTGATAAACAGAGTAGTTAAAAGCTTCTCCGGGTACAGTAGTGAGAAAAGCAACATGTTCTTTTACACCTCGAAGGTTCAGGGTTCACATCCCTGTGGAGTAAAGCAACTCCATCTTCTTTCTAGTGAGAATAATTAAAAATTTCAAAGTGCAGAAATAGCAGCCTTAAATACAGCACAGAACAATTCTGAACATAACAAAGTATGGTGGGGCTTGATGGATGAATAAGAGAGAGTAAATATAAAATACCATAAATTAAGCCAGTCATCCTGCCTTAATAGTTGAGACAACCCTTGCATGAGCAAACAGAGCGCAGCGCAGGGTTGTTTTTCATTGCATCTAAGTGTGATGTGATCGTGTGGTGTGATTCTCACGTTATACATATTCTGTGCCTCAAAGAATCACCCAGGACTTCAACAGCTGCAGCGACATTTGCTTTACCCACCACTGAAATGCAGCCACTCCTGGGGTTGAACACGACCACGTGGGCCAGGGTGACACGGTAGCCTGGACCAAGAACTGCTGCATACATTTTTAATTGGGATGGCAGGAGGGAGTTAGGTAGGATGAAAGTAACCACTGGAGATGGGAATCGACTGCAGCCCTGGGGTTAGCGCTAGCACCTAAGCATGCCTTGGGGCCTTTGATACAGGGTAGTGGGCTTGCTAGCTTGCCTTGACACTGGGTAACTGTGATCAGAAGTTGAAGTTTGTTGAGACAAGGAGCCCTGTAAATCCTCTGGTTTTGCTCTGTATTGACAAATGTATGTTGGTTTGGTTTTTTTTTCCTTTTCCAGCCCCAGCAACAGCAAGTGGCTACGCAGCAGTTGGCCTTCCAGCAGCAGCTCTTACAGATGCAGCAGTTGCAACAGCAGCACCTCCTGTCTTTGCAGCGTCAGGGGCTGCTAACAATCCAGCCCGGTCAGCCTACTCTGCCTTTGCAACCCCTTGCTCAAGGTAGGTGAGGGGTTTGGGAGGCAAGGCAACAGTGTGCGCACACACATGCACAAAATCATCACTCAGTAAGAGAGAGAGATCCAATAGGTTTATAAAAGAATAATCACAGAAAAGTCCTGACAGGCAGGGTGGGCATTGTAAAGGTATTTTTTGAGAAGGGCGATGCTGAAATTGTGGACCGCTCTGGCTAGCGGGAGGCAGGCGATTTGGAGTTTGGATTCAATTTGCACAGCTATAGCTGGTCTGGCGGGCTTGAAGCCGCTGCTTGTACTAATCTGAGCTTGAAATCCTTCACAGGAGGCGTCTTAATCGATTCTTGGTGCTTGGTTCATGGCTGAGAATATATCCTGTGAGAGTAGCTTTTCCTTTTCAAATGTGTTATTTGGGCCCTTTCTGGTTCCAGCCTGGAGAGAAGCTGGTTGCAGAGGAGCTCTGATCCGCACGCTGCCAAACTGTAGAAATATGATTGTCCTTTGCTGGAGCCAAGAGGGAGAGGTGGCAGTTTCTCCTCTGCGTGCCTGTTTACACAGCCTTCGTGTCACTGCCTGTGTGCATCATAACTTCATTCCTTCATTCCTTCCTCCGCACTGAGGCAAATTGGGATGAACTCCATTTAATTTTAATGGTGTTACTGACAATTAGATCCTCCTACATCTTTATTCAGTCCTGCACTCTGCAAGAAGTTACTCCTTTGCTGAAATCCCTATTATTTTTTCTTTAATGTTGATACATTGAATGCAGTAACTACTTCGATCACAATACTTGAGTTTTTTTATTCTTTTCCTTCCTCCTTGGCTTGAATTTATTTATTTTTTTTAGAACTGGGCTTGTCTGCAAGCCTTGGGACATTTTAACAGACTTGCCTGAGCTCTGGCTGCTGTGATTAAGGCAGATTGTTCAAAGTTGGCGTGGCTCATGGAAGACCAGGCCTTTCAACCATGATGATGGTATTTCTGAATAATCATGCCTTTTCCCTCCCATGCCCCATAATAAATTTAAACATCCACCTCAACATCTCGAGTTTGCTCGGGTTGAATGATTTGGGCTCTTCCAAAACAGCCTTGGGGCTGCTGCTACTTGCTAAACCATATAATGGGTTTACATTCAGCTCTATTCAGTTAATCGGGGAGAAGGGGACAAAATTGCTTCTGTTCTTCACCCTCCTTTTTTGTGTTTAGCTGCAAAGGAAAACAAGGTGACTGGTGACTATTAACTCACATGGATAAAGGAAGACAAAACTGGAGAGCAGAGTCTGCTTTGCTATGTGGCTGGCATGATATATTTAGGCTTATTTTTGCCAGACCCACCAAGGTGTTTGATGTCTAACTCCTATCTTGAGAGGTGAAGCTTTTGGGGACCTGACACCTATGTCTGCAAGGCTTGGTTTAGCTTTCCAGCCTCCCATAGTGGGACGCCTGCCCTGTGGCTAGGGCAGGAAGGCAGTGCCTGGCTGGGAGCTGCAGGATGGATCAGGGCTGGAGTGGGAATTGGTCAGGCACCGTCAGTTTGTGCTGTGATGGGGAGAAGGCATGAAATGAGTCCAGGAAAAAGGTTATGTGGACAAAAAAATGCCAGTGATACTTGCAAAATGTCGTAACGTGCATTAATTACAGTTGAGATTTATTGTTGGAAGCATCTCTGGCTGTTCCCACACACCCACTGGACTCGAGCTTCAACCTCTCTAATTTTTCCCACAGCTCCTATACTATTAAGTTTGCTCGCTAAGGTTCATTGTATAGTACATCAGTTAAGCTGTCCAAAGGAGGGCAATTGGGCAGTGACAAGACACGCTCATGTGTAATGTGAACGAAATGAATGTGGTGATGCATGAAGTGTAATCTGTGCGGTAACACATCGGAGACACCGGTAGGTAATTCAGCAGTCATGGCATTGATTGATATGGTTAGCAGGGTAGTGTAACTATTAGTCCTCGTGAAGAAGCGTATTTAAAAACTAAGGGGTGCCGACTTGCACGCTGGGGACAACATCAACATAAGCCAAAAGGTTTGATTCTTGCAGAGAAATGAGCTGGGAGCGCTGGGGCAGCTGGAGCCGGGAGCTCAGTGGCGGGAGGAAAGAATAACTTCAGAATTCAGGCAGGCTGCCGTACAGCACGATATTTTATTATTTTTTTTTATCAGAGAGACGATGGCTTAAAACTGATGTCATTATGAGGTTTAAATCAACTTTCTGCTTGCTTGAACATGGTCACCTGGGTATGGAGGTACAAGGACACAAAGAGGTTGAGCAACTCTGTTTGTCTTTGCGCCAGTGATACCTGGGGTTGGGAAATTGAGTTCCGTGAGCAGTAATCTGTCAACTGTCCCCACAACATACATTTTTTAAACCTGTGCCTACATTTTCTTTTATAATGAAGGGGAATAGTTGTCCTGAAAAATGCAGTGAAGAGCCAGGGCTGTAGTTTAAAATAATTGGTAATGGACACTTCTTATTTAAAAAAAAAAAAAAAAAAAAAAAAATTACATATGTAGTGCCTTTTTGTTTTCAGAACAGTCTGCAAGACTGAGACAAATCGTGAAAATGTGCATATAAAAAAAAATAAAGTCATCCCTCTAGTAAATGTAGCTATGAATTCAGTTAAAAGCATTTTGATTTTATTCTTAAGCATCTGTAATAGTAATAAATGTTTCTAAGGAGAGAATGCTACTTGATAAGTGAAATTTTTGTTATGTTTTTAGAACAAACATATTCTTTAAAGCTGTATTTTAGTTTCATTTTAGTTTTTAGTGCTTGCCTATTGTCTTACACAAAATAGCACATCCTTTAATGTTATATTTGTGTAATCTTTGTTGCTTTGTATTTAGACACATCTATAATCTAGATTTTACATCTGTACGTAATGGTAGTTTAAAAATAAACCACCTTTCAGCACTGTTGTGAGCTGCGAGAGCTAGATCTTTAGTACCTTCAAAATGAAACTGCAAATCATGCTTCAAATCACCAGTGAGCGAAAATAATAGTACGGAGACATCTGGGTGCCTGATTGATCCTGTAGATTTGGCAGTTTCAGGGCTAAATCCTGTTCCTGGTAGGTACGAAGTTGCAGCACCGACAGTAGTGATCTCGGATAATTGCAGTGCAGTTCTGGGAATCTGACTTAAAATTTAGCTCTTGCTGTTAAATGCTAAATTACATAATTTATTGCGAGTGTTCACAGATTTATTTGACTTGCTTTTACCATTTGTTCTATTATTTTATTTAACCATTTTGCCGGATGAGCAATGAGTGTACCTTCCAGCTACCCAGTTTGAGAGGCTGGTCAGGAATTCTCTCCAGAATTATTTTAAAAGATCTAATTTTAGAGAAGAAGGAGGAAGGGGTGTGTGTGGGTATTTTATTTTATCAATCAAGTCACGTCAAAGAAGTGGTCAGTTTTAAGTGATGGTTTGTGTGCAGATGTTTATGATGTCGCAGTTAACTCTTTAATTTCATGTCACCCAGCGTGAAATCCTCCTTATTATCTCCAGCATTTTTCCACACACACACACACACGACTGCGTGTTTTTTATTTTTCTTTAACTATACAGTATAGTCGTCATTAATGCTGATAGGAATTACAGTTGTATCAAAAGTTAGACCAACACCCTTGACTTTTAGAGATTCTACAGCAAGATATAAATATTGTATTATTATTTTGACGTCTGTAACACTTGCAAGCGTTTCTCTGGGATAAAGCATTAGCAGATCCAGAAGTGACCTGGAGGAGAGGAGAAGGGAAAAAGAAGAAGGGGACAGGAAGAGGAGAGTGGGTGCTAGTCTGTCTCTAATTAAAACCCTGCAGAAATTCAGATAAGGGGGGTGGTGACAAATAAAGAGATGAAAAAAATAAAAAAGAAGGCCAGTTATTCTTCCCCTGTTTGCTTATTCTGGAAAATAAAAATAGATGTCGCCCCTCATATGGTCTCATATCAATATGTTATCATCAACAGACAAGTCTATTCACTATTGTTTCAATTGAGTAAACAGTGGTGTAAGGGTCAGCCGTGCTCACAGGTAATTGTTGGTGCGCAGACAGTCCTGTCAAGCGTGTTAGCTAAAAATACATCCCAGACTGTCACTTCACAAGGTGTTTGAAAATAATAGCCATGATACAGGAAAACAGGACAGAGGCTTGTATACTGACCTTTTTCTTTGTTTAATTTGCTCAGAGGTGTAATTTCAGGGGACAAGTAATAATTGAATATGTCTAATAACTAAATGCTCATTTGGGACAAAATCCATCAAAATATAATTGGCGTTCGGGTCTCATGAAAGGAAGATGACGTGGCTTTGGAGGAACGAATACGTCCTACGAATATCTGATCACTTAATGTATAAATTGAAGCCTCTTTTATAATATATATTAATTGCAGATACTTAAGGATTTTAGCATTTTTTTGTAGTGAACCGTTACTGGAGACCAACTGTTTTTGTTAATGCTACTCTCAGAAAGGCGGGGAAGGTTATTGGTCTGTCGTGCAATAATTTACTCCTCTTTGATATGCAAACGATCCACGGTGAATATAAAAAAATCCTATCAGACTCATTTCACAGTTCTTAACCACTTAGATTCTCTGGAGTCTATCGCCTCATTAGACCAGTGCTCTCCAAAGCTGGCATAATTAAAATCTTTAACAGTTTAGCAAAGTAAAGATGTTTGGCTGATCACGTTGAGATGATTATCTATCCATTGTATTCTAAATGACAAAAATAAATTAAATTTAGACCTTGGCATTTTTTATTATGTGTTTCAAATGAATATAATGCATTCTGCCTTTTTTTTTTTATTCCAATACCTTAGGTTTGGTGAGATACGTGCCTACACGAGCTGCTGCTATACACTCAGAAAATGGCAGGTTTCCTTAGGATAGCTCCAGTGCTACGATACACTGAAACAATGAACAGTCATCCAAGTGATGATCTGGAAGCACAGTGATGAGAAACCTCTTTAAAAACACGCAGACACTGGGTTTTATTATTTTTTTCCCCCCTGAATATTTAAGTGATGTGTCTACTGCTAATTTTTTCCCATGGCCTTCTGTGAAAGAGCACTGAAATAGTCTTCAGTGAGAGAAACTTGACTTGTTTGATCATGTCACGAACATAAGCTTTATCCAAAAGCATGATCTCAGCGTGAGCCCGTGTCAGGGTGACGCGTGTGGCTCCCCTTCCAGCCTTCAGTTTGGCCCACTGGAGTTCGCAAAGTCTTCGCTTGCCTTATTTATCGGATGCTGCATCCTAAGCCTGGCGTCCATTTTTGCACAATTAAAAATATTTTTTTATTATTATTTCTTGAAGCTTATTTTGTGTTTTCATTTCACTTATGAATGGCTCATTAACATTGATCTAAGAAATGACAGTAATAACAGTGTTACTTGTATAGAAACTTATACAGTTTTCCAGTAGACACATCCATCAATTAAGTGAGCAGTTCGAGAAACCAAAATTAATGAGAAAGATAGGTGTGTTAATGAAATAATCATAGTATAATCAATTTGACTGTTAAAATTTGAAAAGCATTTCAGGAAGACAATATGAATTCATAATTTATGTCTAAAAGTGATTAATAAAAACTGTATTTAATAACAAAGCTATTTGTCATCATTTAAAACTTAAGCATAAAATTAGTCATATTGTGGTTCATGTTGTCATAATAATAAAGCTGAGCATTTTTTTCCCCCTTTTCTTTCAAAAACAGGTTAGAAAGTATTTGGAAAATTTTAAAATAACTAGTATATTTTTTAAAAGAATTAGAATTCTCTGGCTGCCTGCAGAGTAGCCCATGGCCACCTTTGCTGTCAGCTGTGTAGTGAGCTTGGTGCGGTTTCTACCTGAGTAGGGACTCTAGAAATGGGCCCTCTGTAGTTTGAATTAAAAAAAAAAATGATAATATTTAACATGGAGTTCAGGGTGGGTGTCCTGTCGTATGAACTCCCCTGCACCACACCTGGAGTCTGCCTTACACAGGTATTGCAGGTGTCACAGCAGAAGGTTTAGCAAAGACGGGCAGCGTTCAGCGTTAGCCTTCAGTTATTAAAAAAAAAAACCAAACATGCACAAAACCACATGTACACACACACAAAACTAACACTAGGCTTTGTTTACTGACTCTTTGATTTAATTACTGTTTGAAGACGGCCGAATTAGCTGTTAATTGATTTAATTATCCAATTTGTTTGTTTCAGGCATGATTCCAACAGAACTGCAGCAGCTCTGGAAGGAAGTGACAGGCTCGCACACGGCAGAGGAGGCAGCCAGCAACAACCACAGCAGCCTGGACCTGTCCACCACCTGTGTCTCCTCCTCCGCGCCGTCTAAGACCTCCTTAATCATCAACCCACACGCCTCAACTAATGGACAGCTATCGGTCCACACTCCTAAACGGGAGAGGTAGGTGCTGGTGGGGTTTCCACCTGTGAGCATCTCTGAACAGTGTGCCGAAAGGGTTGGGAGCAGTGGCCAACCGCCTTGGCCAAGGTTTTGTCCTCCACATCTTGCTCTGTCTGATTTTGGCGTGGTTGAATAGAGTCTCCACCGGGCAAAATATGCTCCTTTTGTTCAGATCTTTATGGCTTGTTAATTGGATCAATGTGGGTACAATTAGCTAATTAGAAGTGCTTTGGATAAGCGTATTGGGGGAAGTGTGCAGAGTGTAAGCTGTTTCTTTCGAGTTTTGCATCACGAGTGGTATTACTCTTGATGTGCTTTGGGTTTGCACGCTGGAGGTGACAGTGAAAATCTGTTGGTCAGTACAGGCTGTTGCACTGTTTTTCTGCCAAATTTCACTGCACCGTCTTTGTATCTTTTTTTCTCTGTCTTTACATGCTTTCATAAGACAGAATAGGCCCGAGTTCACCAGGTTTCTCTAAAACAAAGTGATTTTTTCTAAGTGCTGTTAAAATTAGCTACCTGGTGTTGTTTGGCTTTTAAAAGTGTGAGTTAATTTATACTTGCTAGGTGTGCATTGTTAAAAGAAATGGCTTAAATCAGGGGTTGTCTGTTGATGTGCTACTTGGTGCGGGCTCTGCTGTATTCCAAAGGATGCTTTATTGCAGGTTTGTTTCTTCACACCCTCAGATTTCACTGAGGCGTGTCTAACAACGTAACTTTTGCTTACGGTGAGATAGATGGTCCCAGGAGCTTGAGCTGTGGGTGCTGGTACCTGCCGCCTCGGCATCACTGTCGGCAGAGGAGGAGGAGGAGGGTCTCTGGGAGCACGCAAGCGGCGTGGGTGCACTGGGGAGGACACTGCTTCTTTGCATTCAGGAGAGTCCCTTTGCCCATTTAGAATCTTATAGCAGGCACTACTGAAGGTGGATTTTATGGAAACTGATGGCTTTGTCTTTCTGTCTTCTTTTCATTCATTAGAAAGAGGATAATGGAATTTTTAAGCCATAGAGTTTATATTTCTGGTGGTCTGAAAGTAGATTGATAGGGAAGCTATATAAATACCTCTTACATCTTTCTAATATTAAGAAAATAGTGCTGTTGGGAATAGATAGATTTTAAAGGAGAGCACACATACTGAAAGAACTGCTGTGCTTGTAAGGCAGCATTTTATATCCGTTGCAAGGACATGTGAGGGAACATCAGTGTAGACATTTATAATGCATGTAAGTGTCAAGGACATGGTTTTCATTAAGACTTACATGGGATACTAAAAACAATTTGGTGTTTATTAAACAATTAAATTCCCTTTTTGCTGCATATAGAGCTGAACAAGAGGGGTGTATTACTTCTCAGTATTTTTTTTAATCTATGTTTTTCTTACCCAGCGTATAAAACAAACCCCATTCAGTGAAATGGACCTTCTTTCACTGAACAGAGGCAAGCGCTGTCTGCTCGTGCTAATCTAGCCAAGGAAACAGCGTGCCATCGCTTTTAAGTTTGAAATGCAGTAGAAATACAGGAATCTGTTTTGAACTAAATTTTTTCTGCGTATACTGTCAAGCAGAAATGGAAATCCGTGTGCCCGAGTCCTGTGACTGTGGCCTGGAGGCAATTTGCAGATCTACAAACAAGGCAATACACGTGTTTTTATAAGTAAAGTTCAAAATAAATTAAGTAGGGAGACATAAACATGGCATGGTGTTGTTTGATACTGTGTAGGTTAGAAAACTTTAAATCCTCAGTGGTTATATTGATAAAACCTTGCCATAATACTTTCCTACATATCTATTGAGTTCTCTACAATATCAAAATTCAAAAATAGGTATATTTAGGAATACAAATGAGAGTGCTACAGGCTTTGCTTTATCTTGCCTCTTGTTTGGTACATGGAAGGTTTATGCCATCCATTTGCTGCAGTGATTGAATTACGTCTTTATCCATAAGTAGAGCAGGAGACTACACGCGGAGGAATGCCTACTGATGCACTTAAGGGTTTTGTTGCAGTCTCATCAGGCACCGTGGTGCCTGCCTGGATTTCATATGACACAGAAACTCCTCTTGTTGAGACGTGTTACACAGGTTTCCTTTCTGAAAGGGTATTTTTGTGCAGGCAGGGAGTTTGGTGTGGTGAGCAAGCAGCGAGAAAAAGAGGAGCTGTGCTTCACATCTGATGTGTATTTGAAAGCACGCAGAAGGTGAAATTTCAGCATAGTTAAAAAAGAGAGCACAGTCACGAGCAAGGTTTTGGTCATTTTTTGATTGCAGAGGTTAAGACTAGAAAAACTCAGGGGTCCGTATGGACTTGACTAGGCTTGGAGACAAATCTATGCGTGTTCTTGTACCCAGAAGGTTCAGCACAGCCACTGTGCTAGAAAATACAAGAGGACTCGTGAAGGTGGTCCCCAGCTCGGGCTGTTGGAAAGGCTCACAAGGGTGTGATATCCACCTCATGAGATGCAAGTCTGCAGCTTGGACTGGCCAAGGCAGGGGTTTGGTGTGTGGCTTCCTCCCCTCTCATTCTTGCACCTTCTGTGCAACTGGCTGTTAGCTTGGTCTGATACGTGCAAGAGCTATTTATTTAGATTTAAACAACAATAAAAAGCACATAGTAAAAGCTGTAAGTGTCCTAACAGTTAAGCACAGCCACATCATAACGACTGCCCAGCAGCAATAAATAATCATATACAGGTAACATTAACTTTTAGGGTGTGCTGTAAAGCTGTTTCCCCTCCTTCCTCTTGGGCTTTGGAGAAGGAGTGGGCTGCAGGAGGCAAGTTGGTAATGTGGGAGTTACTATCATCACTGTCATCTCTGGCACGTGTCACTGGGACAGCTTAGGCTGTATTTTATGGGGTTCCTGATCCCACAGGTCAGGTTGTAAGGCTGTTCAAGATCCGTGAGACAGCAGCCACTGGGCTGACCGCAGCGGCAGGAGGGACACCTGTGTAACAGTCACCAGGCGAGCAGCAGCTCTGCTGTACGTCTTGCGTAAAAACATGTTTTGGTCATAAACAAGTCATTTTGAATAGCAGGAGGAACAGCCTGTGGCTTCTTGGCATGCCTCTGCGTTGCCATGCCATGAGCCCAGCCCCACGGTTTTGCACTGTGAAACTTTAGCGTGGCGCAGTCTGCAGGGATGCTGCTCTGGTGTCACCAGTGACACTGGCCGCTATGGGGCTGCCACACTCAGAGCTGAGGGACAGGAGAAGTTCTCCTTTATGGCAAAGAAGGAAATTGCAGACAGGTGGCCAGAGATACCCCGAGATGTGTGAACAGCAAAAGTATGTTCAAAGCTCCTGGACAGGGACCAGAGAGCATCTTGATGCTGTGCGTGTATGGCTTTCACAGGAATGAAAGAATTCCAGCTATAAATAATGGGTTAATGCTTCCATTCATTTGGGCTTTAGATGTATATTACATCTATGCTTTTGTCCCACATTTTGCCCAGTTTCTGTAAGTAGCAGCAGCAGCAGCTCTGGGGTTTGGTGCACAGCAATCTGTTAAGGAGATAAATAATCTGCTTTGGCATGACACTCCTACTCTCCTCTTTAATTTGTCTTACACAAGGAAAATTATAATTAAATCATTCAGGGTAAACCCTTGAGTGTAGAGAAGGAAAAAACACACTTTGGTAAAGATTGCCAATAGAGACCAACTTCCCTGTTGTGCCGTGCAGAGACATTTATCAATATTCAGCACTATTAAAGAGAGAACATTTCGTGTGATTTGTGAGGCGGATGCCAAAGCTCAAATCAAGACTTGTTAAGATCCTTTCCCCATGCAATCATGGGCATTCAGCATCATTAGAATTCAGCACTGACTGTGTGTTTCATGCTTTGATTTTACTCAGACAATTTAATAATGTTTATTGTGCTGATTATATATATAAATTCACTCAATGCAATAAACATACCTCAGTCATCAGTACCCTAAGGGAAATATTTAGTTACAGATACTTGTATTCACTCAGGATAAGCGAAAGCGAGACCATCAACCAGCATGCAAACCTCTCATCATCTTATCAGCATTTGGGTTTCTTCGGTAACAGGCATTTTCTCTGCATAAGTAAATAAATAAATAAAAGGAGCCAGTTAAGTACATCTGCTGTGCCAGGGACAGTACCCGCTTTGCATCTCATTCCATTGTATTTTATTTGGGGGAAGCTTGATTATTTTCTTAAGAAAAATAGTAAAACAAAGTGGGAGTATGACCAGTGACTGTAGGTGACTTTATAATATGGTGAGCAGTGGGCATCCCGAAGCCTTGGGAATATTGCCAATGTGGGTAGGTTTGGAAAAGCAGAACAGTGCAGAATCCCTCAGTGCTTTGTGGTGAACAGAGGTTGCTTCAGCTTGGGCTTGAACCAGGAGGTCTGAAGGTGCTTTGGAGTGGTGCTGATGCCTGCGTGCTGCTCCTGTGCCCTGGCACCATTCCATACTGACTGCAGTAATGATGGGATGGTGGAGGCTGTACCTAAACAAGGGAGTTAATGAAGGGCCAGACCTGTTAATTTAGACAATGCATCTGTTTGCAAGGGGTGGGGTGAAGAGTTGGAAGTAGAGCCTGCATGTCCGAGAGACTTTTCTCCATCTGCCAGCAATCCCATTTTTGTCCTGTCTTGTCTTTATACCCTTTCCAACTACGTTTGAGTCTTGTCCTAACCATGTAAGCAAGCAGCCATCTCATAGGAAAACTAGATGGGATAAACAAGGAGATCTTCAAATGGCTTTTTCTTGCCAGCGTTGCGGGAGGAAGGAGTCTGGAGAAGGCTCTTAGGGGAAGTGAGAAGGAACAGCCTGGCAGACCATTGATCTGCTGGTTAGTAAAACGCGCTGTGTTTTACTGTTGTTATCTTCTGTCCCAGCTGATCCTCCATCAAAATCCCAGGGCCCTTAGATGAGGGCATTAGGATTCAGCACAATTAAGAATTACAGATTTTGGTCCATTATTAATGCTCAGGATGAAGCAGTGCAGCCTGCAGTCCATATGCTCCCAGGGCCTGATCCTCTCTTGGCCTGCCTCTCCATGAAGTCCCTGGCGTTCGTTCTGCACTGGTGCCAGCATCAAATCTGCTCATCCATGTCGTCTCCTTGTAGTTGCTCTGTGCAGTTGATTTTAGCTCGTTAATACTTGGCCATCCTCACAGTTTTGTTAGATTAAGTTACCTCAAATCCATGCCCCCATAAGAAATTGGTGTTCCTGCAGCCTTACTTCCCAAAAACATGTTCAGCTGCTCCATCTCCTACGAACCCCATTGTGACTCATGTTGTTACCCAAGGTCTGAGCAGCTCAGGTGCTTCTGTACAGCTTCTTCCCTGCGGAGCGGGTTGGAGCTGGAGACTCAAGCTGAGCCTGGACACCCATCTGTGTATCTGAAAACTATCCTGCTCTCTACACAGCCTCTCTATCTGTTGTCATTCACCCGGGTATGGGTGCGGTGGCTGTGGGGCGGCTGGTCTGTTCAGTAATGGTAACGCTGCAACAGCCAGAGCAGGCTGCTGGCATGGCCATCTCTGTTTATTAGGCACAGGTATAACCCAAAGCATCCCACCAGCTGATCCCTTGGTGCTCATGGCCTGCCAAAGAAATTCCCCTGGTGGTTAATATATGCTCTCCCTGTCTGAGTCACTTCTCTCTGTAATCGCCTTTGAAAAAATACCCACCGTGACTCAGACCTGGAGTTGCTAATCTTCAGTTTTAAGCCTTATCAGGCCCTTTTTATTGTTATTACTTTTCAAATTGGAGGGTGTTGTGTCCTTTGCATTGTCCGCACCTACCGTCTGCTGTGGCACTCATTATTTGAGAAACCCTTTGCTCAATCTGTTGTACAACACCGCTGGCTCGTCAGTCTCTCTGGGAGCTCTTTAATCAAATTATGCTTCTCGGAGAATTGTTTCACTAAACCCCGGAAAATTGTTTCCAGCTTATTCTATTTGTTTTCCCTTACGAAAGATGCACAGTTAACCAGTCGGTGGCCCTTTGCTGAATAAGGATGTTGTGTTTGACACCTCAACATCCTGGGGATGCTGCCTTGGCGTTGGGGAGCTCCTGCACGGGAATGCTTCACTGCTTTCTGGTCCTGTGTAATAACCATCAGTTGTACAACTCCAAACACTAAGCTAATGTATCAAAAAGCACTTAAAATAGATTGGGTGAGCCTTGGCAGACGCCTAACAGAACTTTTCCAAATTTTAGCATATGTATTGTTTTATTCCTCCATCTGGCCAACAGATCATTGTTTGATATCTGAGTGCTTTGCATATCTCCTCCCTTTTCTTGCAACTGAGATACTTACACGTGCATTTAATACGGATTAATGCTATTTTTACATACCGGAGAAATAGCTGATGCCTCTCTGTTAATTGCATGCACTTTGCAGTTAAACTTTTACTAAAACATTCCTGTCTAAATACTTGAAGTCCAATGAAAATTCGTCTTCTTTTTTTATTAGAGGTGTTTATGTAGTAGTCTTAAAAAGGGACCTGGTTTTGGTTTACTGCACCGTGGATTCCTGTTTCTTTTTATTTCCTCCTGTGTGCAAGTTGTCCTTCCTCAGCGTTCACTCGGGAGATCTGACTGTCCTAAAGAGCTGAGCAGGGAGCTAGTGGAGAGCTGTGTTATTTTTTTTTATCATATGTATCGCAGCCTGAGCGTGGAAAAGAAACACCCTTGAAAATGCCATAAAAGTAGAGAAGTTTGGTGATTTTTGTGTGACTGTTTTCTCTGTTGTTCAATAAAAATTGAGCAGTTAGTATGACAGCTGTTATATCAGGTTATAGCGTACTGCTAAGGTATTGAGTAGCATTTAAAGTAAAACTCCACCATTAAGCTGTATAAACTTTATCCGTTTCACTGTGGTTTAATGGAAAAAAATAAGTTTCTCAATAAAATGACATCATTTTTCCCAGGTTGTAATATTCGCTTTACAACTGTTTTTCTTTAATTCAATTTATTTTACTTTCCTTTTTCTTGGCATCCTTTTTTTCTTGCAGTTTGGAGAGGGGAAAGTCTCTTCTCGTAGAGCAACGAGGTACTACTCAAACCATTTTCCCCTTCTCCCCCTTCCCTCGACATCTTGTGCTAATCTGGAGCTCTATTTTTGTCGGTCAGACAGGGTTATATTTTTGAAGTAGTGAGATGCACACTGGAATTTGGTAATCAGGATTTGTGGCTCTCTACCTGCTGCACATTGAGGGCTGGGGGAAGGAGCCCAAGGAGAATGTCTATTGTGCTGCTTGCTGCTGGAACAACGTTTGTGTAATGCCAGCGTTTGTGTTTTCCATGTAGCTGGTGTTTCCAAGGTGAGAGGGCTGTAATTTCTTCTGTGTGACCAGGAGAGATGTGGATATTATAAGGTGTATTCTTCTCATTAAAGTGATGGTATAAGCCCAGGCAGGGAAACTGCTAATATGTGTTGCAGCTTGTCATTTTGGGCTGCGTGAATGAAGAAGATAACTATTCCTTTGGGAAACGATCTCGGGAACCGAGTAGCAGATCTACTAGCCAGCAAATTCTTTTTAACTATAATTTTCCTTTTTGTATATACTAAAAAATAACATCATGATGGGCCCTTAAATACCATTTCATACACAGAGCCCGATTTCCACAGCGCAGGTGGTGCTAATATAGGACAGTCCCCCAGGCACTTGTCGCCAGGAGTTGTACAGCTTGTTCCGTGTCTGCATCCATATGGCAATCTGTCCCATTCATAGAAAGACATTGTAGCTGTGCCTGTGGGTGCTGTGGTCAATGTAGTGTAAAAAGTAGACTTTTAACTCTCGGCAGCCTATGTTTGACTGTTTGTTTTATTGTAGAATCCAATTTATAACGTGGGGGAAGGAAAACCAGCTCTGAGCAAATTCCAGAACAGTCTCTCTGGCTGCAGTTGTTGTTTACTCTTGGAGCGCGCGGTTCATCAGCAGGTGCACCAGCCCTGCACCCAGCGCCGCTCCAGCGAACAGTTTACAGGATGTCTTGCTCGGAAGAAACATTTTCCTCCTTGTTTATACTGTGAATTAACTGAGAAGTTGCAAAGCTGTAAACGGTGTTAGCTGGCCATACATGTCACGCATGCCCGTTTCTTACTACCACTTTATTTCTTTGCTAGGTTGGATGGCTTTCTTGGGGTGTGCTGTACATGGGAAGGGTGCTAAAGCCCCTCAGTGCCATGCATTGCCATCCGGTCTGGCCAGGAGCTGGTGGCAGCCCCTGGAAGGGACAAATCGTAGCAAAGGGACTCTCTGAAAAAAGGAGGCTGAAGCCTCGCACAGCGGTTGGAGTTATAAACAAGTGAATGTGATTTATGGCTGCTCTGGTATCTTATCATTCCAATGCCAAATGTTTTTCTGTTTTAGTGTGACTATTTGTTATGCCTTTTAGTAAACACAAACAAATAGACTCCTAGCACCTGCGGCAGCATATGATATTTACACTACCTGTATGATTCAGCGCGCTTCCCTGGGGAAGCAGGCTTGTGTCCTCTCAATTTTAGTGCTTTTTTAAATAGCATTCTTCAGAGCGAAAGTATGTGGCTGAGAGAATTCAATGCTTTAACTGTACGTCTCCCTTGGAGTCATTATTTATCATAATTATTTTTTCCTAAATGCTTTCCCAAAGGGCACTTCTCAGGCTGCTGCAGGTTGTGTGGTGGGCACAGGCTTACCCCTCTTGCGGCCAGGATGTGTAGGATGTGCCGGTCACTTGCTGCCTGGGTTTTGTTCTGTCTGTGGGACAGGGGTGAAAAATAGTATTAATCATATTTGTTGATGTGTCGCTGGTTTACATAGAGGTGAAAGGCTTGCCTCAACTCTAAACGTAACAGAATGTAATTTTGTTAAACAAGAATGGATCTTATTTCTCAATGTTTTCTTTTACTATAAATTTAAATGTAACAGCAGAATGTAAATTACAGTAAAATAAGCTTGGCAAACAGGATCTTTTTACAAAGCATGTGTATACGTTCGTAATTTTACGCCTCAGTCTTGGTGAAGTCCAAGGTCTAATCCTGTGGTTTTAAACTTGCATGTGTTCTAAAAAGCGTTGCTGAATGGGGGCCAAAGCCTTGCCATTGCCACCTCCCTCTGCTGCCCGAATTGGGTGTGTAAGAGGGATGGGACTGCGGTGCTGAAAGGTAAAAAAGAAAAAAAGAACAGGCAGACAAAAACCCCTGAAAAACCCAAAACCACAGAAACCAATCCCAAACCCCAAGGAGGTGGTAGGATCACATTTTTTTCCTAATTAAACTAAGATACTGAATCAATCCATTTTCATCTGAATAAATTAAGAAGCTGTTCAGAGAGGAATAAAATGAGATTTAGCAGGGATAAGTAGAAAGTAGCCCAGCTAGGAAATAAAAATTCCAGACTGATGGTTTGACGTGACACGTCAGCTGCTCAGCATCAGTTGTGTGGGAAATGGCTGAGGCATAATTGGGATTGAGAAATTAAGGTGGGACATTGTGTGCTGTCTCTCAGTTTAAAAGGTAAATGCAGTCATGGGAGGCACAAACACGCACGTTGCATCCGAGTCCTTTTTTTCCGTTCTACTTTAGGCAGAACCAGTTAAACCACATTGAGAGTGTGATGTACAATTGGCCACTCTCTTGCAGAAAGGATAAAGAGGAGCAGGAGCAAATACAGAGGAGAGCAGCTAGGATGATAAAGGAGTTGGAGGGAATAGGCTATGAAGACAGATTAAAGGGAATTAAAGATCTACACCCTGGAAAAAAATAGAGGCTCTAGGAGGATGTGATTATGGTGTGTAAGTACATGAAGTGATGCTACAAAGAAGAAGAGGGGAAAAAATTGTTCTCATTAGTTAGCAGTGCTGGAATTTAAAATTCGGCGTTTCAAATCATGTGTGTCTGGGTATATTTGATGTACTTTTCACTACAGTACCTCAGCACACAGTTGAAATAAAAAATATGAGTTTTGAACAGTAGAGAAACTCATTAATTCAGGTGCAGGGATGGAACTTCCACCTGAGATAAGTGATGGATTCAATACTGGGGTTTTTTTTTTTTTGCAATGGGCATTTCTTTTAAATGGTCTACGGAAATGTCCAGTTGCTCCAAGGAAAGGATGTAGGGCAGTGGCTGTCCAGTCTCTGTAGCAGTTCAGCTGTGAGGCTGGAAGAGGGGGTGTCACAGGGGGAAGTACGTAGTGCTTTTAGAGTGCTGGAGGGTCAGAACACTGGTTAACAATCCAAACCATTGCTTGATAGATCAAAACCAGAAGATAATGTGTATAACTATCCAGTCTGCTTATACTCTTTTCGAGAGGTTTGGGTGTAGAGGAGAAGGGAATGTTAGTCAGATTTTGTCTTAGTCTTGCTGCAAATGCTTCAGCGCTTTCATCGCAGCGGGCATTTAGAGAACAGTGCCACAAGAGGCGTAAGGACTGGGGGATATGCTTCAGGGCGCCTTACGGGCCTTGGGTTACAGCAGTGATGCTTTGGCTCTGTGGTTTTTTCTACGTGGGTATACCAGTTAGTGCACACCGATTAGAAGACAAGATTTCAGCCTGTAGGCTGCAGTTTTAACCTGATTTGTCTTAAATTGGTGCAGTCATTTAAAATGTAATATACCGTTCCTGTTATTTCCAATAGGGCTTGATGCAAAACATGAGCTTCTTCTAGTTCTGGGTCTGGACGTGGACTGAAGTAATGAGGAAGGGGACAAGCACAGCTTTAAAAAGCATCCAAAATTGTGCAAGCCAGTTCTAGGAGGAGCTGCCACTGGCCACACACATGAAATACCACCTCTCCCGAAGACCCATGACCCTTTGCTAAGCTTTATACAGCAGTGGAGAGGCACTTAAGCTGCTCGGACTGTTCAGCTAAAATGCCTAATTTCTGGGCAGCTACTGAAGGTTGGATGGAAGCATGAATATTCAGAAGTAGTCCATGTCAGTAGATGGCTTAGTATTTTTTTTTTTTTTTTTAAATACTGTTTTTTTAATTACTGGAGTTTTTTTAACTCTGCAGAGAGGAAAGGGGTGTTAAGCTACTGCATTCAGAGGGATTTGCACCAGTGCAACTTCACTGCAAAACACATCTTTATTCAATTGATTTTGTCATGAAGGCAGTAACTTGCATTCGAATACAGTTGGTACAAGGATTTAATCACTGCTGCTTCCGTTTTAATTTTAAATCAAATACAGTGAGTGTTTCTGACTCAGAATGGTGACATTTTCACCAACTTTATTCTGTTGTTGCCTTTTGATGAGCTGTAGAGCTCACCAGGCAGTCACGAATATGGGAGACCCGGGCTGGTTCCCAATTGCGTGTGACCTTCTCCTCCTGTACAGACCAAAATCATGGCATTTGCCTCCACAGCTGTGACTTCCACATCAGACCGAGGGGGGGTTGTGATGTGAGACGGAGCCCTGTGCTTGTCCCTGGACCGTACGCTGACATTGGTTTTATGGCAGCTGGCAAAGATGAGGTCGCTTCCTGTGGCCCCTGACAAATACAATACTTTTTTTTTTTTTTTGAAAAAGGCAGTTCTGCAGTTTCTGTGGGTGCTGCGCTCAAACCCCGTGCAAGAGGAAAGCAGGAGACGTGATATTGATTTTCCAGTGTGCAGGTGGCTCAGGCATGTTCTCCGCGCTGCTAGGATGTGAGCATACACTTCATAACCGTAATAGAAAATCAAGGATGCTTCTCGACATCACTGACTTCCCCTGTGCTTTGGCCAAGATTGTTGGCCCAAGCCGATGTGAAAGAGTACAGAATATGAAGTTATGTCAGCATCACGAATATTTAAAATACGGTCCACTGTGTGGCAGAAGCGCTATTACTGAGGCTTCTGCTTAGCTGGTTTTTATAACCACCCATGACTCTTGCCGGTGTGTCCAAGCACAGTACCCAGTTTCACAGGGTTAGTAAGCATGGGTTGAATTAAACCATACAGCACTGGTAGCTTTCCTGCTAGTGCTTTGGTCGCTGCTTTTTGTGGTACCCGGTGTGTTCCTGTCTGTATTTCAGGTGTACTGTCGTTTTTACTCTCCATGGAAGCTTAGCTGTCTGTGGTTTCTCTATCCCCCATGGTTTTGTGTCCCAGAACGTGATTCTTCAATCATGCTGTAGCACAGTCGATACGTTGCAGGAGTTAAATGGCTGGGGTGGTGCAGGTGACGGGGGCTGTGCAAGTTCCAGCTTGGACAGCCTTCCCTGTCAGAGTAGATTGTGAATTTTCTTCCACACCCTCTGGAGATCCGTGGGTTTGCCAGGCATCATAGGATGAAGGAGGCAGAGGTAAAATTCTCCTCTATCCAACAAGCACAGAGGAGCTGTGGAAGTTCCCGGCTCTTCTCCCCTCCTCTCCTTACTGGAAACCAGGCTGGAGGCGGCGGAGAATAAGTGGACACTTACGCAGTTTTGAGCTTTCCACATGGATTTCGTTACTCTGTCGTATGTCAGGAGTAAGCTGACTTACGCAAGATATTTTATGTGCCAGAGGGTTATTTGCTGTACTTCGATGTAATAAGGTTGCACTATTGCATTATTTGGAAATAATTCTATTGTCTTAAGGTATTTGCATACAAAATACTTACAAGGAGGGAAAAAAGCCTACATAATCTTGGGTTTTACATGATTTATTCCTTAACCTTTTTGAAAATTATGTCTTGTTATAAAATCACTTCCACTAACTAGTGTTGCATCACCAGTACCCGACCATGAATATGCGTTCCTGGGAAGGAGAGGGTGACAGAAACAAACACCTACTCTAATGTGTCATTAGAAATCAAAAAGACCTAAAACTTGCTTTTGCTTGCCAATACTCAGATTCTTCTGTCTCCGGCAGCGAGACCAAGGGTGTATCCAGATTACAGAAACTGTGTTGCATGCACAAATATCATTGAACAATTTAGGATTATAGATTATAAACCTGTTTGTTTATGTACTGGATTAAAATCTTAATTTTCCACCTCTGTTTGCTCAAGCAAAGTGAGTACTTAGATCAGTTGAACAGAGTTATCCGTTCATGTCCACTGGCTGTATCCTTCGTGCATTACATCCGCTTATAAACCTGCTCTTTTGTTTTGTTTTGAGGTGCTGCTTAAGGCTGTATCAGGGAACAAGCGGCAATCTATATCATCTTCAAAAGTGGGATGGATAAAATAGCAGTAATCTGATAGTGACACATAAAGGTCACTGAAAGGCACCACTGAAACCCGCCGAGCAGGATGGAGTAGCTGCCTTTGGAAAGGCACGCTGCCTACAGAGGGTGCCTGCATTTGTCTTTCAGTACTGAGCGTTTTTTCTATTTGAAGTGTCTATTTTTGGTAAGCTGAAGTAGTTTCTCGGCTTTGTCGAATAGCAGTGGAAGCTGTACGTAGGTGTTAAGTATGTTACGCTTAGCATCGTGCTAGCAAAATGACCTTTTAAGTTCTCTTTCATAGTCAACACCGATCTTTCTGGTTATTGACAGCACTAGATGTTGACATCCTGAGCGTCGTTTACAATTGGATACTCTCTTGGTCATTCCGTCATTTTCTTTGGACACAATACCCAGGGTATCATGTCCTACATAGTTTGTCTTGTCTTGTGCAAGTTCCCTGGAAAGAAAAGAGATTTGCACTTGGATTTAAAAAATAAATAGAAATCTCGGTAGGGCTCTTTCCGTTGACTTGGCCGTGGCCTTTAGGCTCTCACAGAGAAACTTTAAAAAACCCTGCTGGGGGTTTAAGCCATGTGAGTCCTGTTGATATTGTAATGAGATTTACAGTGCTTAAAACCCACAGGGGACTGACTCCTTACTTGGCGTCACACGGCGTTTCTGCAGTCATCCGGGTGTACGGGTAACGCGCGCTGTGTAAATTAATACAATGAAATATCTTCTTGGGTTCTGCCAAACACACTGAAATCGCAACTCTCATGTGTAGTCTTCATGGCCTTTAATGGACTGTCAACATGAAAGCCTAGTTTATCACCCTGTGCTGTATTCAGGCATGGAAGCAGATGATGAAACCTGTTATTTTTCCAAATTATGCTTTTCTGACGTGTATGGAGGGCATTTGACCATATGCCTGTCTGGCTTGGGTGGATGGTGTTCCTTCAGCCATCCTCTCCCTTCCTCAGCTGAGGAAACACGTGGTGTAGCATTTTTCTAATTTCCTTCCAACGAATGCGTTGATTCCTTTGTTCTTTTAAAAACTTAACTGATAGAACTTCTCCGTACTTGCATGTTTAAAAAAAACCTGATAAAGTTAAACCAGTGCAATATTCCCTTACAGAAAAGGCCTTTGTAAGTTTCTTCACCTACTGTGGGCTTTTTTAGGAAATTACCTGGCACATGTATATAGTTATACTTCAAGAGCTGTTTATAAACAACAAAAAAATTAAGATTTTAATGAAATAATAATTTAAGGTCATGTACAACTTGTAATATCTTTTCTAGTGAGATCTGTACCTTTTTTTAAATCAAAAAAAAAAAAAAAACCACAAAACCAAACAAACAAAAACCCCCTTGAATTATCTTCAGTTCCTCTTTGAGCCCAAAATCAAAAGTGACAGAACCTGGGCAAGGATTGCTCTAGGAACCTCTTTGCATTTGGGATACCATCTCAGGGCTGTGTTCTACAGTGATCTTGCTATCCACTACGTTAGAAATAATACAAGAACACAATTTTGTTACAGTATGCAGGCAGATAATATTACAGAATGAGCATAAACAGCATTTGCACATGTGTATAAAAGTGAAATGGCTAAAAGTAGGTGTTTATCCATAACATTACCTGTAATCCGGGATAAAATAAGTCATAAAAGCCACACCTAGATGCTGGTATGTGTTCATATCCTTTGTGTATGTTTGAAGTTCATAATACAGCACAGACATACTATAGCAAAAATATTTGCTATGAAAAATAGATATGTATGTGAGCATAAAATAGAGATTTCAATATTATTCTGACATTTTATTTTTTAAGTCCTTTAAGGTTATGGAAATTGTTGCAAAAATAATTCCTTTACTTAAGAAGTTTCCATGCAGAAGTTGAATAAAGAAGATATTTTAGAATATGGTTCATCAGTTAGTGCAACAGATACATTTCCCTGAGCACCACATGGCCCGGATCAAAGCATCTCATGACTTGGATCAGTGCAGCCAAATCATTACGTATTGATTGGAATCCCACTGAAGGATTAACCCCTTCATGCTCATAGGAATTTTTTGCTTTAACCCTAGTTTCAGTAGTTAGAAAGCTTCATGACTTTCCTGCCGAATCTTAGCGAGGTTAATAGCCCCCACTAACCCCTCGTACTGAGGAATCCTTTGATTACATGGTTCTGGTTTTTTATGATGAATTTTACATTTGAAAATACATCTTCGGTTTTCTTTACTGGAACATAAGGGGGCTCTACTTGTGCAAAGAAACAGCCTGTAAGAGAAAAATACAAAAACAAGCCAGTAAATAAATAACATGGTGGGAAAGCCAAGGCTGAAAACTTGATGCTTTTCCTCTTTCTGTGGTGGTGAGGAGGGCCTCAGGTCTGCTTGTATTGTAATCATACACTGCTGCATGGAGGTGACTTTTCTTCATGATGAAGTTGAGTTGTTAGTTGCAATGTTCATAAATTTCTTAGCAAAATATCAAGCAGGATATTAAGCAGGTCTGTCAAATGATTTCTCCCCCGTCCATGTTAATTTAAATTCTTTAAAAAGCTTTTAATTAATGAATGAAATGTAGGAGGATAACTAAGTAAGAATGACATGTTTCGCACTGGAAATGGTATTTAATTGTGTTTTGTAGAACCACGGGAAGAGTCAGGTGGGTACCATGAAATGTTAGGGTTGTTTCAGGATCTGTTATTTGCTGCTCATAAGAGCCTTTGTGAAGATTAATTGACACAGTACATTCAGTTAATGCCACTTTCTCTCTTTTCTCTTTCTCTCCTCCAGTTTATCCCACGAGGAGCACTCACACAGCCATCCGCTCTATGGACATGGTGTATGCAAATGGCCAGGCTGTGAAGCAGTTTGTGAAGACTTCCAGTCGTTTCTAAAGTAAGGATGGTTTTTTTGGCTCTTGTGTTGTACAGAAAGCATGCCCTGAAATTTTGTGTGCCTTCACTCACCGTGGGCCTGATGCAAAGCCCATTGAAGTCAACAGAGAGCTCCCTTTCACTTCAGTGGCTTTTGGATCAGGCTCAAGAACGTTTTAACAGAGGATAGTAAATTAGCCCCGTGGGGAAAGTATAGTCTTGTTCAGTGTATTACTGTGAAATAGTGTTTGCAGTTCCGCAGCCTTTTTTTTATTATTATTTGTTTAAGTAATTTTTAAGTTGCAGTATTGATAGTGTAAACAATACAACCTTCATTAACCTTGATTTTACTTTAATTTAGAAATTTAGTCTTAAATTAACTCCATAATTGAACAGAGAATCGCAGGACATCACGTGAAATTTAATTTATGTCAAATAAGTAACTAATGAACAAAGTCTACACTACTAAAAATAAACTATAATTATATTAATTGGGCCCCTGCAGTTTGCTGCAGACCTTTCCTTGCTGCCAAAGAGCACAGTTTTACGTGTTGCATAAACAGTGCATTATGGACTAGTATGTGGTAGTGCGTGCATCCCAATGCAGGGAAGGACCGGCAGAGCTCTAATAACTTACACATGGCTGCTCCACAGCTAAACCATCGGCCTCACCCCTCCAAGTGGGAGCAGAAAGTGTTCCCATCACAAAAGATTTTTCTCTCTGGGTAGGCCACTAGGTATACATGTGCTCTGGGTGCCTTCAGGTTCTTGAAGGTTTGGGCACTGATCTTTTCTCAAGTACCATGGCTATTCAGTTGCAAGGTCACAAAAAACAAACTACCCAAGCAATGTTTATGATTGAAATGATTTTATCTTTTTTTATATTTTATATTTGTCCCTTTTACAAAGGGACAAATTCTACTTCCATTTACAGAGGTGACTTCATGAAGTTAGTCTGTGTAAATACATGGGGTTCTTCAGGATGGCTAAGTAGAATGAATCCCAAAACATTCAGCTGTATCTGTTCTTTATGGGGTAGTTCCCTGGATTTTTATGTGAGGGAGGGAAGAGTGACATCAAGCAGAGGATGTTTGTTGGATAGCGTTAGATGACACGGATAGGTTTTTGCCCTTGGAACAGAATGGGCCAGTTCTGCTTCCTATGTCTAAACCCTCCTGAATCCAGTAGGAGCAGTGCTGGACCTAGTGTAAGCATATGTAATAAGTAAGGAATGGTGCAGTGATGGGAAGGTTCTCATTACAAGAGGATTACAAAATAAGCAGGCGCAAGTCCTAAGTTTCTGTAGAGAGTAGCCTTGTTTCTTTTAATTTCATCCTGTTGTTCACTTAAGTGAAATAAATGCTAATCGCACCGTACTTGCCAACTCATTCATATTCGTGTGTCATACTATAGCTTTTAGACTTTTTAAACAATTTTTATTGCACTTAATGCAAGGGAAAGGTGCTGTGGTAGCCTTCGCTATGCCACCTTTTGTGTCTGTGCTAGTCCCCTTTTTCAGATTAGATGTGTTGGTTTCAGGAACAGTGAACTGCTTAATTTGACCATAGTAGAAAATACAGACCTTGAGTCACACGGCATGGGTAGGCTCAAGATTGATTTTTACATGGTATATTGGAGATGTTTGAGTGAGTAGAACAAGTCCACCAGTTCACCTGGAGGAGATACTTGGGGCAATCAACAGGTATGAATAACCTGAAAACCGTTACCAGCCGAGGCTGGACCTAAAGTACCTACTTCCAGCTCCAGCAATTCCCATTTTTTTATCCCTCACTTAGTGTCAATCTTTTTTTTTCCCCTGTTGAAACCTTTCAATGGAAATATTTCATGTGACTTTCTTAAACCCATTGGCTGATGTAAATTTTCTCATTATCTAAATTTCTGCAGTGTCCAGACAAAGTCCTGTTGTTTGGAGTGATAGTTAACCCAGAACAAGTGCAGAAACGGACATCCCCGAGCAGCATATTTACACTGTTAGGAAGTGAACATTGCTTCATAGAATGAGACCATAGCTTTCCAAGTCTCCTGTGGAGCATCCATTCTTAAATTATATTGCCATTTATCAGAATGCGTTACTCAGTGGAAAGATAACAGGTAGATGCTTGGAGTTTCTTTCTGGTACTTCTGTGAAGCTCTTTCGACAGTCCCCTCAAGAGAAAAGATCTTGCTAACCAAGTGAAATGCAGCCTGTGTAGCAATTGAGCATTGCTTAATTTCATTTACCTCAGTAAAAAGGCCCGTTAGAAAAAGCAAAGAGGAGTTACATGTGGAACAAGAGCCCCGTATGCCAATAAAATGATTCTGCAGTTAAGGGAGAAAAAAGGACTTGGCAGGTCTAAAACATAGTTCATTTCTTTTCCTCCTGAGGAAGAAATATCATAACTGTTGGTAAATCAAAACCAGAGATTTGACACTCTTCTGTGATCGTTCTGTAGTGTTTGTTCCCAAGGTGAGATACACCACAGGGCCCTTGATTTCAAAGATAAATACTGTACAAATAACGATCCTAGTTGTCTTTCACTCACAGCCAACAGGAGGATGCTTATCAGAACCAGCAGATACACGGGCTATTATACACATTTATTTCCCTAGTTCTTTTTCAAATAAGTTGCAGGTTTTAGCGTTTTTTTTTAAATCCATCAGCCACCGGTTACCATGTGATGTGGTATCGGTCAGAGCTAACTGATAGCAGCGAGGGCTGCTGCTAAGCCTAATGAAAGAGGAGCGCCCTGCGTACTCCAGAATCCTCCCCGTGCCTGCAAACAAAACCAAGTCCAGTCTCACCGCGCTGACCTGACGGCCCTCTGCCAAACTGCGGGGAGCAAGGTGAGGGCTGGAGGGGGCACGCGTGTCTCGCCTGTTAACCAGGGCCCGTCTAGCAGGCAGCAGCGAAAGGAGCAATTAGCAGCACTGAGCCACTTTCCTTCAAAATTGACTACATCCTTGATTTCATTTGCATGTGTTTAAAGACTGTTGCATTTAGAAATGTATACCCCTTGGACGGCAAGTCATTCAGGAAATCCCTACTGGAAGGAGGGTGGTTTATTCCGCAAGGTATCCAGGCATCCAGGGCAGAAAACGAAGACTGGATAGGGTTTTATTCCACCTCCCCCCTCCCCTTTTTTTTTTTCCTAAATTTGATTGTGGTTTAGATGTGCTTAATCACAGCTGCAGCATTTTTAAATCAAATATATTGTTTAAAAGACGGATGCAGGCCTTTGGAGAGACTTCGCAGCACCGTATTACATTGCTGCTGCCTCTGAGTTTAACTTTGATGAAACGAAGGGGAGTTTATGTGAAAGAAACGACTAAGTGCACTCTGTAATGTTTTCACAAGTGTTTTTATCATGGTAACATCTTGTTTACTTTAGTTGCCTGCCTAAAACTACTTGGAACATGTTAAGAAAACATTTCGAGAAGGCTGCTACAAAGAGGCTTTTGTTCAGCAGCAACTGTGAGGCTGCTCGGCTCACAAAGGTGTTAACTTTCAACCCCTTAAGCACTTCCACATGAAATTCCAGCAACTATGTTTGTGGTTTTGGAAAAACAAAGTGTATATTAAAGAAACCAGGTATACGCTAATACACGTTGAAGTCGCCCGGAAATCATAAATTGTCTGGAAGGCATTAATTGCTATCATTTGCATGCCAGGGCTCTGCACTGAAAGCATCCGCAGCAGGCACGGCAGCAGCTGTTTGGTCGCACAGGTAGCGTCGTTAGAGATCCATATTCCCAGTGGATCTCTGCGTGCCCGGTGGATCTCCACATTGCCAGTGGATTTCCGTGTTCCCAGTGGATGTCCACATTCCCAGTGGATCTCTATGTTCCCGGTGGGCTCCACATTCCCAGTGGATGTTCACATTCCCGGTGGATCTCTGTGTTCCTGGTGGATCTCCACATCCCCAGTGGATGTCCACATTCCCAGTGGATCTCTGTGTTCCCAGTGGATGTCCACGTTCCCAGTGGAGCTGCCCAGTTCCACCCCTTCCAGGGCACCCGTCCCGCTTCCAGGGGTTCCTGGTTCCGTCCGCCCCCCGCAGCCCTTCGAGCGGCCGTTGCTGTTATCACAGCCCCGTCCCGATATCATCACATCCCGGTCCCGCCGGGAGCCGCGGCCGCCACAGCGCCCCCTGCTGCCCCCGGGGCGATCGAGGGAGAGGTCAGGACCGAGACCGCGCTCACTGCATCCCGGGACTGCGCTCGCAGCATCCCTGGGGCCCACTAGCAGCATCCCTGCACCGTGCTCGCAGCATCCCGGGACTGCACTTGCAGCATCCCTGGACCGCGCTTGTAGCATCCCGGGACTACGCTCACAGCATCCCTGGACTGCACTTGTAGCATCCCAGGACTGCGCTCGCAGCATCCCAGGACTGCGCTCGCAGCATCCCTGGATCCTGCTCACAGCATCCCTGAACCGCGCGGGCTGAGCCACATTCCTGGCTCTGCCTTTGCTCTCGGGGTGACCGCTCGGCTGCTCCCAGCAAACCCCACGCGCTTCCCCGCTGCACACAGCGAGGCACATTGTCTTGCATTATTGCATTTTATATCTTTAGGTGCTCTTAGTTTATGTTTTACATTATAATTTCCGGTGTGTAATCAGAAAGCATTACTTAAGAGACAAGGATCATCTTTGTTTCATACTTTTATTGACACTGTCTACCGTATTACTGCGGTGTCTAAATGGTAAAATTTATTATTAGCAGTAGTGTCACAAAAGTCTGAGACAGCGATTTTCCTTTCAATAAAAGTAGTTAAAAACCTTTTAGAAAATCCATAATTTTGATTGCTGGTACTTCATAAATGTATAACTGGTACTTTTTAGCTGTCTCTTTAGGGAAAAATGAGTTTTATCACCTGCAGTACCTGGGTTAATGAAATTGTGTGTTGGAATTTAGCCAGAATGAAAGATGAGATCATTCGGTGGCACTAATATTGGCAACAGGTCTCATAAAAAAGGTTCGACTCTTTTTAGAGAAGTATCATTAGTTTTTTTCTTTTCTTTCTGTCTTTTTTTGAGGATGGGAGTGAGATTCAAGTTATTTGTCATTTTTGGAGTTTCTGTGGTTCTAAGATTTTCATCTGCTGTAATATCCCAAACCCAGTGACCTAAAAGCCTCCGCCAAGGCCAAGAGAAACACAACAGTGTCCATCAGTGCCTAGTAAAGGAATTTACTTGCTTCAGATTTCAGCTCCAGTTCCTGTTTCAGCCTTTTAAAAATCACGACTCTCAGCTCAGATTTGAAATAATGCTCCTTCTTTCTCATGGTCCTCTGTGTTTGATTGTTTGTGGATATTAGCTGTCCAGGAAATCCCATACTTAGAGATATAAATCCAAAATGATCTTGTTTTTCCGCAGCCAGCCCAGGATGTATTAGACAGTTATGATGATTTGTTAATTTTTGTGACCTGTATTTATTTTATGTGTGCCGTATGCTTTTAGACGAGGGAGTCGGCTGTCGGAATAGGCTACTTTTGTCAAAAGGGAGGCTCTTGACTCTCCTTTTAAGCCTTTGCTTTCTTTACTTTTGGAGAATTCTGTGTGTGCACCTCCATATGGTGGTAAACAAGGGCTGCATTGTGCCCTGACATATAAGCTTAAACCCAACCCTGTTACTGAAGAATCTTTTGAGATGTGTGAGCTGGGATTCTTGAAGGGCTGTCAGGCTTGGGTGTCGGTTTGAAATGTGCCTTGAATGTATAACTCTGCTTTCATTTTAATAGTGCAATATTTTTTTTTCTAATGTAATATTAATCGTCACCCATTTGTAGTGAAATTTCTTCCTTGTGTCTGATGGAAAATAATTAGATTAGATGTATTAAGTGAGAGAAGGTTAAAAAAAATACTGGATAAAGATTTCCTGAAAACAGATAATAAACCTGTGCTTTTACCTGCGATTCGGTTGTATCCTGCGGAATAGGATTTATTTAGACCCACTGCTGCTTCTGCACTTACATTCAAGACACTGTGTAAGAGACACTGCCAGTTTTTGATGTCTCAACTTGTGATGGTTACATGGATAATAGAAACCAGTGCAGGGTACCAAATTTGTTTTGAAAAAATCGTAATTAAAACCCAGTGCTGCAAAACAATGTA